>NW_020884920.1:4945382-4978840 GCF_003945725.1 Corapipo altera | reverse complement strand
ACACACACACACACACACACACACACACACACACACACACACACACACGGACACACACACACACACACACACACACACACACACACACACTCTCTCCAGCCCCAGAGATCCCAACCCTCCACCAGCGCTGCGCTGGGGAGATGCCGGAGTCGGCGCAGGGTGGGATGCGGGTCTGGGTGGGATGAGCTAGGTGGGCTCGGTGGCAGCAGGGAAGAGGAGCAGGAGGGAGGCAGCGCGGGGAGGGGGTGGTGGTGGTGGAGGCAAATGAACAAATCACACCTGCAGCTTTCTGCGTGCCGGAGCCAGCTGCAGCCCAGGCAGCGACCGGCAGGAAAAATCCAGGCTCGCAGGCTCCCAGCAACATCATCTGCGGGGATTTAGGTGCACAGTGAGCTGATGGCAGCTCATCGCTGGGAGCGATTGATTTTGGGGGAGGTTTATTATTAGCAGGAGGGGAAAAGAAGACGGTAACAAAGAGCAAATCCTTCCACACACACTGATTTTTCCAAGGGGTAAATAAAACCCGCTGCAGGGGCGAGGAGGGGAGCTGGTCCCCTCGCCAGGGGACGCAGAGCTTTGGTGGCCCTGATACACCGGGACAACCGTGCCGTGCCGCCGGCGGTGCCGGGGTCGCTGCCGTGCAGCTCCGTGCTCCCCGGCTCCTTCCCAAAGGGTGCAAACGCCCAGCCCTGCCTCCTCCCACGACTCCGCTCTGAGCCTCTCGTTAATTGAACTAAAGCTGTTCACCTTGATAACGCAGCACGGCAGCAAGTTTCCGAGCCGTACGCGGGGGGCTGGAGAGCTATTTGATCCACTTCCAAGGCGCTGCCTTTCAATTCAACCCCTTGCTCTTGAAGGATGGATAACCAGGCCCTCTCTTTTCCCTGTTAATTACTTGAGATAGGAGGTATCAAGCTGCAAACCAGACCATACCTCATAAGGGGATCCAGCACCTGCCAAAGCAGACTGCTTGTTCTTGTCTTCCCTGTCCTTTTCCTCCTCATCCTCATCCTTACCCTCATCCCCATCCCTATCCCAGACCCAGCCTGGCCTGGCTGTTTGTATCTAATACACCACAGCACACTCCCAGCCACCTCTGACTTCACACACGCCTCTCTGCAGGATGGTAAACTAAGCTGGGACCTCACAGCTCTCCCAGGACTCAGTGTTATCCCCCCTAACCACCAACCATGCTGCCCTTCACAGGGAAGAGCTTAGCACCACTTGGCACCATGGGCTGTGACTGCCACCCTAGTAAAGCCAAGGTGAGACAGACCCAATGGACAACACCCCCAGCTTCTCCTCTGGGACTGAGAGACAACTAAAGGATGTGTTATTTTTACACTAAAATCCCATAAACTCAACAGTCTGGTCCATCCATGTCATTTCCTGGCTCTGGTATGTTTAAAATCCCCACCTCCAGGAGCCCTGTGATTTCAGGAGAACCTCAGCTCTGCTCTGCTCAAACCCTCACCGTGGTGAGGAGAAAGGCTGAAATCACAAGCCCCCGAGAGGCCCATATGCAAATTAAATCACCACCAAACACTGGTTATTAAACGCTGTGATTTTTCCGGCACCTTTACAGTTCTGCGCCTACGATTTACGGGTTCACAAAGGCTGATTTCATGACTTCTCAGCATTTCTGAGGTGTCAACACCCACATCACCTCTGTTTGTGTGACACGGCTGTGTCTGTCTCAGCCCAACCACTGGCTGGGTGGGAGACCACCACCTATCACAGCAATTAACTTTACTCATTAAAGCCTCCAAGCTCATAGAGGATACTGCTGCACGGTGGTGTGGATGGGAAGGTTCCCATCCCTTGCTGAAGTTTGGCTCCAGAGCATCCAAAGATGTCATCCTGAGCTACCACATACCAGCACAACCACCATCAAAAAGCCTCTTCCTATCTTCTCTGAGCAGGGCTCACCTTGCTGATGAAACTTGGAGGCTTCTCTGGATGTACCCCTGCACCTCCTGCCCTGGAGTGGCTAAAAAATAATGACTCATTGCAATGTCATTTCTGGAGCTGCTAAAACAAAGGCGCTCTGGGTCCCTCAGTGTCTCACCACTGCAACCTAAACAATAAAGCATCCTGAAGAAAATGAGCTTTTCCCCACCAGCCTCCTCCTCCATCCAGCCCTACCATGCTCTGCCAACCTGAGGTCCCTAGGACCTCCCCAAGACCCATATGGGATGTTCTTACTCATTCATCTTCCTCTCATCCCTCTTCCTGGCTGATTCTCCCCCAGCCCCACTCCCAACGATCCCAATGGATCACTCTCATTCCCTGGCCTGGGTGACACCTCTAACCAGGTGCCACACACCCCACACACATGATGGCTCCTCACAGGCAGGGAGCAGCAGCCCTGCCCCAGCTCTCATCAAGCTCCTTGCATCGGCTCTGAGCGGATCCGATGGATTTTCATTTCCTAACTTTGCCCTTCGGGCTATTTCTAACGAGCTTCCTCACGCTTAAAAAAAAAAAAAATAAAATCCTTCATCTTGCAGCACGGTGTTGGAACAGCAACACTCGGGATGACTGTGCCTGCGAGGAGGCTGGAAATTAATTATATCACAGTGGCTTTAGGTAGGGATCCATCCACTGACCTCCTCAGCCTGGGACCCAGGGAACAGCCAGAACCCCTCTCCCAGAGCAAACAGGCTTTTTCCGGCCTTGAAAAATCTATTTTCCTGGTGTGATGTTTGGTCCGTGCAGCACAGCTCTGGGCACGGAGCCACCCATGTCCTCCCATGACCCTGTCCCCTCACCACAACCCACATCCCCAGCCCCGAGACCCCATGTAGCCTCTGCCTGAAGCACCGGGTCCATCCACCCTCCCAGACTCCTCCCTCCCATCAGGAAAGAGGAATTGATCCTGGGCGCCTTAATTTCCACTAATCAGATGTTTTAATGACTTTCTCAGCACCCAGCACATCCCCACTTCCCACCACCACCCCCTCCAAGGCTGGCCCTGCTCCCAGGCCATGCTGAGGCCCCTGATGTCTCGAAGGCTTTCCTTGGTGGGAGAGCAGTGATTATTCCTCTCAAAAGGTCTCTTATAATGGAAACCATCTCTGCATCCCTCCTTGGTCTCCTCCTGCCGTGACCCAGGCTCCGTCGAGAGGAGCTCTACTCTGAGGCAGCGCCGTGTTTCCATGGAAAGAGTGAATAGCAGAGTCTTCCCAGCGGTTTATTAGAATTCCTTTTACTTCGATGGAGAGTTTTAGAGCAAAGTAAAAAGGCTTTAATGTGGGGCTAATGGAGCCCCTGGGAAGTCCAGGAAGGAAATCTCCCCTGGAGAAGAGGGGGCGTGAGGAGAGGGAGGGCAACTTTCAAGACAAATTCCTGGACAGGTTGAAATTTTTTTGCAGGAGCCATCTCAGGCAGCGAGAAATGGAAATGAATGTTTGTTTTATTTTTAACAGATGTTACAAAAGACCTGCCAGTAATTCAGTGAACGATGCAAAACCTAGATCCCACTCACTTTTCCCGGCATGTCTTCCATCCCCTCCCTCTCCTCCTCAGTACAAATGCTTATTTGCATTTAGCATATCATATTTAAAAAAAAAAATATTAAGCAATAAAATAACAATCATATGCCACTTCATTTCCTCCCTCCCTGAGGCTTTGGTTTCAGTTTAAATCCTTGGTTGGAGCAGCTATTAATTGTTTTTAATAAATTTTTCTGTCTCTTCACATTTCCCAAACCTATTCTCTACTCACCCCCTTTGGGGGGTCCCCTCTTGCCCGCTCCCCCATCCCTCTCTCTCCCTGCTGTTCCCCCAAGGAACAGTTCTTGACTCTGCAAGGTATTTGGAGCCTCAGTGTGAAACACAGCCTGCAGCCTCTTTGGAGGGAAATACAGGGATTTGTCTGCAGTTAAGAGATGGGGAGATGGAAAGGGAAAGAGGTACAATGAGGGGGTCCTAAAACCACCCAGCCAGGGGCTGGAACAGGAGTTAAGACTGTGACCCTCTGAAAAACACCCACGGGCAACTTTGAAGTCGATCTAAACCCCACTGTGATGCCAGAGGGGCATTTGGGGTGAGATACAGCGTTTGTGTCACACATGAAACCCTGACCTGGGAGGCCAGAGACAGTCATGGAATCCCAGAATGGTTTAGGTTGGAAGGGACCTTAAAGACCATCTCATCCCACTCTCCTGCTGTGGGCAGGGATACCTTCCACTATCCCAGGTTGCTCCAAGCCCTGTCCAACCTGGCCTTGAACACTTCCAGGGATGGGGTAGCCACAGCTTCTCTGTGCCAGTGCCTCATCACCCTCACAGGGAGGAATTTCTTCTTAATATCCAATCTATCCCTGCCCTCTGTCGGTGTGAAGCCATTCCCCCTTGTCCTGTCACTCCATGCCCTTGGAAAAAGTCCCTCTCCAGCTCTTTTGTAGTCCTGGCCAGAGGAGCCCTGAATCCCACAGATAACAGATTTCCTGAAAACGAGCAATTTTGGCAGCTCCTAGTTTAACTCTTGACTGCAAAACACAAGCTGCAATGGTTCCCCTTTTCGTGCCTGACTGTGGAATACCACTTCTCCTCCCAATACCCGACTTTCCAAAGAACAAGGTCCCAGGGAAATCTGGACCAGGCAAATCCAGGGTGATTTTCTGCCCTGTTTCCCATTAGCACCCTGCATGCAGAGCCCTGAGTCCACAGCCCATGATCCCACACAGCAGCACACCCTGTGCCGGATTCATACTGCATCGATGCCTTGTTTGTGGGATCCCAAGTAGGAAAGGAGAAGATTGGCTCTGGAGAGCAGCTACAGAGCAGTGCTGATACAAACAGGGTGTCCCTGAGCCCTTTAGAAATCCTAAACCCTGCCTGATTTCCAGGCAGAAAATGGCATCCGTGTGCATTTCCAGGTGACGGAGGAAAACTGGCTGTTTTCACTGAGCTTTCTCCTCTTCCCATTACAATCCTGCACCTGGTTAGCAACTGTCGGAAAGAGGTTAATCACAGTCCTTAAATCAGGAACCTCGTTGTGGTATGCTCGGGATGCACATCTGTGCTCTCCACGGCTCATCCCCAGCGGCATTTGGGAGAAGGCAATATGCCAAAAAAACCCCCACCCCCAAATAAGCCAAATCCCCCTCAAAATGAGCGACAAGCATCCCAGGGTGCAGGATCCTGCTGATTCCGGGAGCCAGTCCTGCAGCACATGTGAAAGGCTCACGGGTGCCCCTGGCCCCGCCACGGCTGCGGGTTAAAGGCATCTTGGATAACACGGTGTTGGCACAGCTGTTATGGGGCAGAAAAGGCTTTTTAGGGATTGGGGTTTTGCTCGCTGGCCAGCCTTGTGATGGAGGGGAGGAGGTGTCACCTGGAAATGCCTTGGGTGCAGGAGCAAACCATGGGGACCAGGGGGTGGTCTCACACCCCAACCCCAGAGCTCAGCCCTTGGCAGAGGAAAATCTGGAGCTCCGGCAACCACCGACTGCCCAGCTTGGCTCCTGATTTCCAAGCACTGCAAAGCCTGGCCTGGCCTGGCTATTTCTAGGCCTGTCCCAGGGGGATCACCCTGCTCTCTCCTTGTTTTGGGAAAAAGCAGCATTTCGGAGCCCCGGTGCTCAGCCGGGGCCGCCGGTGCTCCGCTCCCCACCGGAGACCGGGGCTGCCCCACGCGTGCACGCACCCGCACGAGCACATCCCGGAAAACGGAGGGGAACTGATCCCGGAGGCGAATCTCTTTTGTTCTAACCCCGCCGCTGTAACTGGATCTCCCCGGGTTCTCGGCTCAGGAGCCGCAGCGGATCACATCGCTTTCATGCCTTCCTCCCAGTGCCAGCTTGTCACATTCCCCCGTCGCCGGCGGCGGGGAGGGGACGAGCGGGAAAGGGGAGGCATCGCTCCCAGCGCTTGTTTACCTCGCCACTGCGCACGAGGGGAGTTCGGCGGTAATGAGCAAAAAACCTGGAGGGAGCAGATTGCAGATCCGCGGCATGAGACCACCCCCAACTCACAGGCTGCCCCTTTTTAACGAGGTCCCCCCCCCCCCATCCTCCTCCCCGCCAGGCTCCCCGTGCCCTGACATCTTCCTGCCTTTCCCCGCTGTCTCATTCCGACTGCAGAAATGCTGATTCACAGAGCCCGGCGCAGGAGGCGTTTGGGAGGCAGAGAGAGCAGCACAGCACCGCCCGAACGCACCCGACCTCCCCGGGCGCCTTTACACCGGTGACTGGCGACAACCGAGTCGCTGCAGATTAATCCGCTCTGCGATTATTCCAGCACCTCTTTCCCGGCGATTCCCTCGCCTCTCAGCAAGGTGAATCCATCCCCTGTGCTTCCCGGGAGAGCTTGCATGCGAATTTCTCTCCCCTTTCTGCACAGGGGGAAAGCAAGGTGAAAGATTCCACGCGCCACGCAGCGACACGCCGGGATAGCGGGACGGGGGCGGAGGTGGGGTGGATGCCACTTCCCCGGGGAAATACTTTGCTTTCCAAGTGGTAAGGGCAAAGCGAACGGCACCTTGACCTGCTGCCAGGCATGTGTCAGACCTCACTCGTGGATGCTTTGATGCATCACCAGCAATCCAGACCCTGTTTCCTCCTCCCAGGGCAGCCAGCGCCCAGAGGCAGGGCCCATGCCCCGGCTGGCTCCTGGCATCCGCAGCAATGCCAAGGATTCTGCACCGTGACAGCAGTGGGCACAAGCCGAGCCTGCCTGCTCTGCCTCACCTCCCCTCTCCTCCCTTGCCAGCACGGTGCAGCTGGTGCAGCAGCAGGGCTGAAATCCGAAACAGCAAAAGGATGTTTTTCCGGGGCAGGCAGTGGGGACAATGTCCCCAGCAGCCCAGGGCAAGCAAATGGCTTCAAAAGCAGGAGATGGCTGTCCAAGCATCTTGCTTCTCCCAGGTCCCTTCCCGCTGGGACAACCATGACACATTGTAGGAGAGCTCAGGAGAATAGGCCGACCTGCTTTACTCCATCCTGCATTCAGTGACACCTTCGCTTCTCCTCCCTGAGGCCACGCTTCATCCCAAAGGCACCTGTGGTGCCACGATGGATGCAAACACCTTGGGATCTCATGCACTGAACAGCATGATGTGACACAGACCTTCCTTGTCACCCTCACACTCCACCCTGTGTCGTGTCGCTCTGGACCAGTTCAGCCCTGCTCAGACCAGGCCGGATCTGTCCCAGGGCAGGTGATGCAGGGGGTAAACCCAGTGAACCAGGCTGGGAAGTCAATATTGCATTCAGCTTCCCAACCTCATGGGGTTCACAACCACACTGGATGGGTCTGGGGACACCAGGGCAACAGGACACCCCTTGCCACCACCACGCTGCTGCATCTGCAGCCCTGAGGCTCAAAACTCAAACTCACCTTGTACTTTATTACTTCTAAGTTTTTTTTTTGCTGGAAATATGGAAGCTGTGCCAGTCCCCTGATCCTCTGTGCATGGGTGACTGCCTGCCTGCAGCCAGTGGGCAAGCTGGGCTGCTCATCTGGCTCCCTGAAAAGCCATGGTTCATCTGAATAGATTTCCACCATGCAACTGTAAAGGCCCCAGTGGGTTTGAATATGAGTCCTTGAGGTATTATCTCAGAAGTGCCTCAAGGCAACCACCTGAATCCTTCTGTGACTGCTGCACAAACCTGGAATGTCTCCAGCAGCTGGGGATTATGGATAGGCCTTGCACAGGAGCCCCCACAGGACCACCACAGCCAGCACCATCAGATGCTCCCACGTGCACCCAATCCTCAAAAAACAAGGCACGGTGATGCTAAGAAGACCAAAGCCCTGATGCCAAGGCAGGAAACCAAGCTGAAGTTTTCACATTAATCATATCGAGCTCTATTCTTTTTCATCTATTTCAAGGCAAGTCAAAAAGAGGTTCACACTCTCCCCTGGCAAACCACAGAGGATGACGTGAGCCTGTCTCTTGCATTGCAAGTAGAGTGTGTCAAGCAATTAGCAAGTCATCAGGAATTCAGATAGGGTGGGCAGGATACGATCCTTCAAAGCTCTGGCAGGAGCAGAACCCACCCCAGAGTTTCCCATCAGGCATGGAAGGCAGCAGAGGGAGCAGGGGCTGTTGGTGAGCTCTCACGAGCAGAGGGACACCATGTACCAGCAGAGCCTGGTGCCATAAACCACTTCACTCATGTTTAGCCTGTGCTGTAGCTCAGAGGCCCCAGGCATTCAACACAGATTTCTCTTCACTCATTCCCAGCCTCAGCAAGGTGGCCAGGGCAATTCCAAGAGCTGCTCCTCAGGCATCCTGCAGGCCTGCTGGGTCACCAGGGCACTCCGTGCATGTCCCATCCCTGGGCATTCTGGCATTGCATCAATTCTTGCTGTTGCCACCAGTTTCACTCCCAGCAGCTCTGACCATGCTGGTTTCCACTCAGCATCCTCCCAGCAGCCCAAATCCTGCTCTCCTGGAAGTTAGTGGCAAGACCCATCCAAGAGCCTTCTGTGCTCACCTCGGGAAGCCGCTTCCACTTTGGTCCCCCAGTGCTGCTAAACCCACACCACACAAAGCCGTGGCACAGCACACAAGTTCTATGGTTCCATGTCACCGAGAGCACCTTGGAGGGGCACATGGTGACCTGCAGCCTCCCCAGACACCTTGCTGGTCCCCGTGAGCACCCAACCAGCCCCAAAAGAAAAGAGGGAGGACTATCCCGAGGTGTGAGCTGCCAACCTGGGCGCACACCTTCCTCCGGAGGGATCCGGCGCGACGGGCAGGTTGCACGGGGGACGCCTAATCTTCCACCCGCCCTTTCTCCTCTCCATTGCCGAGGTAGCAGCAGACAATGCTATCTGCTGGGTTGTCAGCCGGCCCTCCTCCCGCAGTCTCTTTAGCCAGAAAACTCTCCATCTGTCTCCAGATGGGGTGTTTCTACCACTCCAGTCAAACCGATTCAGGGTGGAACAATGATGCTTTGTTAACAAAACAATTTTTGTGTGTCAAGCCCTCCTTCTTGCGGGTTTCCCCCCCCCTCCCCAGTCCCCAGTGGGTCAGCTTTGTGTGGCGTCCTACATTTTGTTGTTTCTTTCACATTTTAAAGGCTCCGTATTTTAGTACAAAAGGTGCCTGTGGAGCAGCTTTTATCTGCGAGGCAAGATTTGACACATACGCAGATCACAATTGCGACAGGAGGTTCGTGATGTGGTGGTTAAGGGTGGTGTCAGGACCTTCAGAGTGATGAAGCGTTATTTCCAGTGATTTTTGCCTCCAGGATTTGGTCCGACGCTGCAAATAAGGCTTCTGTGAGCTGGAATCCCCCAAGGGCTCATGGAGGGGGCAGAGAGAGAAAGTTTGAGCTTGTTTTGGTGCGGGGCAGGCTTCAGCTGTGATCACCCATCCTTCTTGTATCCTCCTGTGCAGGACAGGGCACATCTATCACTTGTGAGAGGAAGGGACAGGTATGTGGAACAAATCTACGTGCCCGTGAGTAAACCACAACCCTCTCCCCAGCACAAACCCCGTGGTGGTCAGGAAGACCAAACCTCAGCCCTCCCATGGCCAGAGTCTCTGACTGAAGATCCTGGAGTGTGTTTAACTCCTCCCCAGCTACCCAGGGTTGGATCATCCCCCTTGACACACTCCCTCATCCAGCAGCAGGAAGGATGTAGAGGCCCAGGATGGGTTGTTACAAAGGAGATCCCTCTTTTCTCTTCCGAAGGCATCTCCACCCAGGCCTCCAAGAAAACCAGCTCTTCCTTTATTTTTCTCTCTTTTTTTGCCCTGAAGCAACAAGCATACAAACCACCTTTTGCTCTGCACAAAACCAGCAACTCCCAGCAAACAACCAACCCTCTGGCTCCAGAGCAAACAGCTCCGTGTTCCTAAGCAGGCTGGATATTTCTGCATAAGGGGGACCTTTTCTTCCAGCTCCCCCCACATTTGCAGGCGAGGTCCCTCCTCCTTCCTGTCCTCAGGTAACAGTATCTTCATGGAAACACCACTATTTTTATGAGTCACCCCCCTTCTTTCCCGCTTCTGCTCTGTGGCCAACACCCCTTTGCTTTCAAGATCAAAGCCGAAGGGGACCAGCTGTGTCGCGTCCTTTCCTCTCCAGCCCTTTCCATCTCCATTTGCAGCCGTTGCCAGCGGAGTCCCTGCTGTTCTGACAGCGCTTTGTGCCACCCATCCAGCACCACAGCTCCATGCCCGCCGTCTGCTCCCCCTCCATCCCTCTCCTGCCATCCCTGCTCCTGCTCCAGCCACACTGGGAGCACACGAAACCCTCCAGAGCTCTGGGTTCAGTCCCCTCTGGCAGGCACGGCATGAGAGCTGCCCCGCTGGCTGCCTCAGCTGCCCTGCCTGTCATGTGCTGCTTCAGTGGGAGAAATGTGCTCAGAGAAGAGAGAGAAATGGGATAATCCGCTTCCACTGAAATCCCATCCTAATACCTCGTGTTTGGAAACTCCTCCGCAGACTGGAGCATGAGACTGCATCTCCTTCCAAACCAGCAACTCCATGGGGACCTTCGCTCTGTGCTCCTTTTGGCACGAGGACAACTTCGGCTGGACAAGTCCAGGTACTGCTGAGAAAGTGGCTGAGGGAACAGGAATCTCCCTCCCTGTCCCAAAGGCTGAACATCTCACATGACCCCCTGTGCTGCAGCAGGAATTTGCAACATGATGAGATAATGAGAGTCAGGGATGTGCTTCACTGAGTGAGGGCAGGTTTAGATTAGACATTAGGAAGAAATCCTTCCCTGCGAGGGTGGTGAGTCCCTGGCACAGGTTGCCTGCATCCAAAAAGCCCTGTCCATTTTTGGTCTCCCAGTGAGTTGTTTGTGCACATTTCATGGAAGCTGCTTACATGTGCAGCGACTCGCAAGCGTGACGGGTCCACCTTTGGGGAGTACACCCCATCCTTCGTGGCAGCTTCTCTTGACCACACCACATGCACCTCCTGGGTGCCGCAATGCAACCCCTGCTTCCCAACACCTCGCTGTAACTCAGCTGAAATCCAGCCTGGAGTTCTCTCTCCTACAAGGACTCAGAAGAAAGCACTGCACAGAATTAAGTCTCAATGCTTTTTATATGTAAAACACTGAATTTAGCTGCTAATGGCAATTCCCAGCAGAAAAGGATGGTTAGTAGTGGCGGGTATATTTATGAATACTTTCTAAGCAAATGCCGTGAGGCGGGAAGTGTATCGGTCCTCACGGAAAGCTCCCCAGGCTGCTGCTGCAGGCATCTAAATGCAAAGTTTCACCGTGGCTTTTGAGTTTTGTGCTCTTGCTATACATATCCCTCTCAAATCTCTTCTCTCAGGAACGGTTTCCCAGCCTCTCTCCCATGGTCAGGCGTGTGTCACCGTGACCTGCCCAGCTCAGCAAGGGCAGCAGCATCTCTGTCCTTCGCCAGACACTCCACTGACTTGCCTGTAAATAAAAGTCAGGGGATCTACTTGACTGGTCTCCTTAGCTGCTCTCTCCAAAGTGGCTGAGAGCTGACATATAAAATACCCACGTCCTGGATTTCTGGGAGGTTTTCACTGAGAGCACATTGTTTTTCCCCAGCAAAGCCAGGAAAGAATTTATAGTCGGTCTGCACAGCGAGGCTGCTCTGCTTTCTCTTTCCTGGGACAGGAACCCAGTTTGAAACAGATTGCTAGCAGCTAAATGCAAGTTCCTTAGCAGCTTCCAGGGTGAAAATATTCCCTCTACAGATCTCCTTTTATGTCCACAACACATTATTCCGGTGGAGGGCTCTCTTGCTAAGAAAAGCTTGGGTAACTCCCAGCCTTGTCTCCAAAGTGGTTCAGGTGTGGGAGCCAGCTTCCCTGCAAGCATCCCTTGGTCCTGCTGCCCAGCTGAGATGTCCTTAATTCCTCCATCTGTCCCCTCCAGGCTCTGGCTGGCTCGGCTCTCAGACAGTGAATACATACAGCAGGCTGCAAGGCTGCTTCTCCTAAATATGCACTTTTCCCACAGCTTCAGGAGAAACGATGTCTTCTAAGTCCCCCAGCCCACTCCTTGGGGTGCTTCTGGGGCTTTCCACACTAAGCTGCCTTTGTCCCACCCACCCCATGCAGACAGACAGGAGGTTCACACCAAAACCCACCTCTCCTCTCTGCCTTTAACTGAACCAAAACAAAAAACAGATGGAAAATCAAATGCTGGCAGTGTGAAGCATGTGGGCTGCACTTGCACCAGCCCTCCTGGAGCTGCAGAGTGTATTCCCTCCTGCTCCGGGGTCCCAGGGCAAAGGCAGCCCTCCCCAAAAGGGTTATTGCTGGGGGAGTCCTATTATTCACCCCTGCCAGCCACTGAGCAGCACGGGGTGGGACAGAGGGAAGGAAGGGAAAGCCAGAGGCAAGAGCAGGCTTAGCATTTTGGGATAGTTCAGGAGGAAAAATTTCTCCCTCCAAGCAGGAGTTGCACAATGCACAGCGAACGAGGCACTGGGGTTGCAGACAGAATAGTGTCACAAACTGGACACTGAGCTGCTTTCAACCAAATTCCATCCATCTCATACTTCCTGAGGCAAAGCCCCTGCGGAAGGAACACCTTGCAACCATAGAATTAAGACTGTGCCCTAATGAATGCATGGCATTCCGTGGCCATAAGCAGCTCAGGTGTCCTTAATTCCAGGATTTCTTACACGCTCCATGCCTGACTTTGTAACCTTAATCATGTATTTTCTAGTGTTGCTCTTGTGTGCACGTGAGCTTATCTTCTTTCACTGCAGCCTCTTCTTTTCACCATCTTTTTAGGATAAACAATACCCAGGACTCTTCCACGTGTTTCCTTGGGAGTGCATCAGTGTTCTGAAACTTCCCTGAATGCTCCCCAGTTTTGCAACCGACCCTCCAAGCCGGGCTGAGCGCAGCGAGTGATGGGGCTGCGAAGGCTCAACTCCAGTTCCCGCGGGAGTTTTCCTCACCCTCCAATGCTCGGAGGTCACTCCCACATGTGGTCGAGCATCCGATAACCCCTGTGCCAAGCCAAGGCTCACGGCACAGCAGCAGGAAGAGCAGGAGCAGAGGGAGCCTGCGGTGGGGGCAGGGACCAGCGGCGTGTTTGTGGAGTAACGCTCAAACTGCCGTAACGGATTGCCTTGTTTACACTGGGCCCGGGGAAAATCACTCCAGGGATGGAGACAGAGAAGCGTCCAGAAGCCTCTGAGAGCAGGAGAAGCTCTGCCTCCTCCTGCCTCTTACTTTTGCTTTCAAAAACATCCCCCCCCCCCATTGCTGTACAGGGGCGGAAGCTTTAAAATCACTGTAATAAGCACGTGAGGGATGGGGAAAGGAAAGGAAAAGTGTTATCCGACAGGAATGTGGCTCTTCCGTGGGAGTGTGTGCTCCCCCTCGCCAAGAGGAGCCCTCTGCAGCCAAGGACGCACCAAGAAGGGTCGCTGGGCCACGGAGTTGCCACGAAATGCTGGGAGAGGGAGAAGAAATAGGAACCACCTTAAGGGAGGGGAGCCGCCAGCAGAACAGTTAAAATGACTAAATACTTTCCCAATATCACTCCTCCACGTAAGCATTGCTGTAATTGCCCTTGGGATGTTGCACAACGGCAAGAGGGAGGGGCAGGTGCTGGCAGGGAGGGAGTGAAGGCGTGCAAACCTCCAAAATCTCTGTCCCAGGCGCTGCTGTCATTGAGGAGAGACGCTCACAGACGTCTCTGCCACCTCGGGGCCCCACTGCTGGATTTAGCCCCCGAGGGGCCATTCCTCACACGAGCTGGAGGACTCCCGGGAGGACTCACTCCTCATGCCTCTGAGACACAGCGGGCTGCCCCAGGGAGCAAGAGCAAAAGGCGAGGAGGAACAGAGCCCACGCTGCACTGTGTGGCAAGAAAAAAAAGGGAAAAAGAAAAAGAGAGAGATATAAGGGCTTCATTCAAACGCTCTCACTCTCTGGAAGTCTCACGCAGAGCAGCTGGTCTTTAAGACTGTCACAAGCACGCCATGCAAGCACAGAGCCCTTCCATTTCTGGGTGCTTTTATTAGTGACACTCAGACAGGGGCAGCCACTCGACCCCCGTGTGAAGGAAAAAGGCTGACTCATTCTTCCAGTGATGCTCAAGAGCAGGACACGGTGCTCTGTAGCAGCAGTGAGGGTACTCTCCCGCTTCCTAAGCCAGATCACCGGATCCGGGCTCAGATGCCACACACATACACACACACCATCTAATCCGCAGATGTGCTGGGTCCCCGGATAGAGCATCCACAGCCTCTACTTCCAAAAGCTGCCCGCTGATGCTTGAGTCGAAAGGGAAACCTCTGAGAGATGCAGTCTCGAGGTTTAAAACATCTGTGGGCCATCAGCCATTAAATGGGATGCTATGATGGTTTGCTGCTCTCGGGTCTCACGCCAGGTTCATCGCTGTGCTGGCTGGGTCCCGTCCAGCAATGCATTAAGTGATGTGACTATTTCTGTTCTCATCACATGTTTGCTCTCATCCTCTCCAGGGTGTGTGCAGGGGGGAAAAAAACACATATTCATTATGGAGTGTCTTATTTTGGCTTTTCCTTTCTCTGCGTAACGTTGGGCTGTTGGCAGAGGAGAAGGGGGGGGATTTTGTTTTCCTAATGTCCATGTACTCAGGTATTTCTGTTAGAGGAGGCAAAGTCAAAGAAATGCTAATCAAATATCCAAGAGTGCACAGTGCTGACATCCGCACCTCACTACTATATGGCCTTTCATTAGCATTACCTAAATGTACAACCGTACAAAGAGCAGATTTCCTTAGCAACAGGGCTGCCTTCATATTTCCTCCCCACTACCCCCTGCCCTTAGAAGAAAAATGACTTCAGCTCTTTCTCTGAGCAGTGCTGCAGCAGTGCTCCACGACGCTGCCAGGCTTTGCTATATGCTGCATCTGGGACGCCTGGCTCTCCACGCTGGGATCCGCCAGCCATAAAGCAGCCTCTTGACTTAGCTCTTCTGTACAGCCACAATAAAACTCCTCTCTTTTCCTCACGGAGCATATGCAAAACAGCCCTGTAACAGCAGAGGGGGGATCCTCTCCTCCAGATGACTTACAGCTCCCCTTGCTGAGGGAGGATGTCCAGCATGCTCCGTGGTGCCGGCATTGCCAGCTGATGACTCCTCTGCTCCCTGCCACCTGGTTGTGGGGTGACAGCTGCCCGTGTCCCCAAATCGCACTTTAAGCCACCTTCGCCTTGGGCAGGGAGCTGCCAACCCCCCTCTCCCCGGATCTGGGCCAGGAAGACTGAACACTTCATCCTCCGCGCTCTCCCCCGGTGCCACAGCCTGGTGCGCTGGGCTATTTTAAGAGCTCGTCTGGGAGACTGGCACACGCACCGCGCTGCCGGGAACTCCCTGCTTCTGTTTCAAAAAAGCCGGAGGCTGGGAGCCTGCTGGGACTCACCCCTGTGATTCCCAAGGTCTGACCCTCCTCTCGCTGGGACTGGCGCAACGCTGCTGAGTCAAACGGAATTAGTCCCAATTAGCACCGGTGAAACCGGAGGAGAATCGTGCCCTCCCCGGCATTTCAACTCCCCTCCAGCCAGAGGCTGGGACCACTGAGCCTCCCCCTCCAGGCATGCCCCTGCTTTTCATCTCCCCGCTCTCCAACCTGCTTGTTCTGTGTCGCCATTCCCTGCCTTTTCCACATGGATACTTCTCCCTTTCCCATTATGATGGGGTCTTTGATTGCACGATCGCATAACTATAATGAGACAAATATTTATTTTGCAGATATGGGTTAATCAGACCGAAGGTATAGAAATATTTCATGCGCTAATCAGAGTACCTTCAGCAATCAGTATAGTAAATAACTCAGGTAAATTAACATAGGAGAGTTCCCTTATCAGGTTTTAGTCTAAGATATATGTGCATTAAGGACTAATTTGCTCTCCCCCCTCAGATTTGGGCTGGAGCCCAAGATGAGGTTGAGACCAAGGTTCCCTCCCATCAGCTTTCAGGGGAGCTGTGCGGGCTTCGCTCCTGGCAGGATCAGACGCCAGGATGAATATTCAGCAGCACAAACGCCTTTGTTTTCTGTGCTCTGCACCTTTAAATTTCCAAGGGCTCTGCTGTTTGCAGCTCAGACAGCCTTTTTGCATTCAGTTCGCTGCAAGCTGACACAGAAGACACGATGGAGCAGGTTGTGTCTCCTGCTCTGAGCCCTTCACGCCACTCTGGCAGCGTTCAGGGGCCATATTAAGAGCTGTGAGTAATTAGTGAATTCCTCCTGCCCCAGAGCGGCATGGAGCAGCCATATGGGGCATCTCTTGGCAGGCTGGCAGTGGCCAGCGGGCATATGCAGTGCCAAGAGCAGAGGTGGCTCAGGGACATTGGGCTCTCTGCAGGTCCAGAGGGGCCGAGAGTAGGATGAGCCAAGTGAAAGCCCAAGAAGGGCTCTTTGCTTCAAAAGGCCTTCCCAGGGTGCTCACCCAAGCGCCTGCAAATTAGCAGTCCCAGGAGACACCTTATAGGATCATTAAGGTTGGAAAAGACCATCAAGAGCTGCGCAGATTTCCCCAGCCTCAGTGTTCCCCGAGCAGGAGTGGCTGTGCTCCTGCCCCAAAGCAGCTCCTACAACTGTATTTTCCCTGTTTTGCTCTGAAAAAGCTCCCGCAGAGGAAACGCAGAGGATCTGCCCTTGCCTCTGTCATGTTTTGGGATCCCTGAGAACAAAAAGCACCGGAGGAATGGCAGGCATTATAGTAACGATGGTGACAAATTTAATTAGAGCAGGAAGCTCTGGAGTGGATTTCAAATGGCAACACGGCATTTTGTGTGAAAGCATTGCCTCGCTTCCCCCCCTCCCCTCCCCGCCTCCACCACGCGGCTCCATCCAAACCCACCCCACCCCGCGGGATGCATCCCTCTAATTTTCCCACATGTTGTCCCCTTCATCCTTCCCCCCCCCCAACTCCTGAACCAACACATTCCCGCGGTCTGGAAAATGCAACCGTAGGAGCAATTCAATAATACAGCGGCCAGATGTGCAACAGTATATCCAACATGTCATTCAAAGGAGCCCTTCAGTGGAGCCGAGACATGCTATCCCGCAATCTTAACTAATACATCCTGAGGCCCTGGAGGAGTTGATGGATGTATACAATTCCCTTTCCTACAGCTGTGGTCCCTTTTAGAGTGGGCATCCAGACTCAACAATAGCCCTGCTGTTGCTTTCAAGACAGAACCTCTTCAGACAAACCAGGCTTAATCCTGACCCCGCTTACACCCACCCGGGCTCTGCCGAGGTCGGTGGGGTTTGGGAGCCAAGGGCTGGGAGCAGGATCCAGCCTCATGGAGACGCTGTCTGCTGTTTCACCTTGTGCTACAGGCTCTGAGAAACCTTGGTAACTGGTTGGAATATAACCACCTTGGGGAAAAGGCAAGCAGAGAGGAGCAGGTAATAAGATTTCTAACTGGTGCTGGTAGAAAGAAGGAAGTAATATAACAGTTTAATTAATCTATGCCTATTAGCGTTATTAAAGAAAACAGGGAGCTATTGGAGATTTACCTCGGAGAATATCATCAAACGGGGACCTTCTGCAGGGAATTTTATGTCTCTGTGCCCAATTTATAACCAGCACGGAGGTGTGGTGTTAGTGACAGCCAGTGCTGAAATGTCACAGTGCTTAGAAGTCATTAGCTGGGGACACAGGGAGAGAGAAAGAGAGGATGGAGGAGGGGACAAGGGAGAAATGGGGAAGGAAGGAAAAGGAATTAATTTAATTAAAAATATCTTTAGAGCCTGTCTCTTGATTTGTGTGGTTTTGGGGCTTGGCAGAGCTGCTGAGAACGGTGTGGAAGGAAAATCAAGGTTGCTGGGGCTTTTTGAAGCTGATAAAAAAAAATAAGCACACTTTTCATGTTCAGGAAGATAAATCCCCATTTTCTCAGTCTCAAGACAATCCAGTTATTTACTGACAGTTTTACTGTGAAATAAAAAGGGCTTTAAGCTCCTTTCTACTTGATGTCTCCATAGCCTGAATATTATTAGATCCCAGCCTGGTGCAGCTGGAGTTTTGGTTAATAAATTTAACGTCATTAGACAGAAAAGCCTTCGACTGAATGTTGCAATTCTTCCCCCCCCCCTTTTTTTTTTGCTGTTGCAGTCAGACTGTATGTAGGTGGTAAGAATCAAAAGAAAGGAAGTATGCTTGGCAAATAGGGGAGTGCTAAAAAAAGGTTTTGCTCAGGCTGGGGGTTCAGTGCGAGGGTGTTTCACCCGCACACAAGGCAGGGCTGAGCCCCCCCCAGGGGATGCACCCTGACATGGCACTGATTTCACAGCATCTCTCTTCAGGAGAGCAAAACTGATTTCACAGTGGTGGGGTGTCTCGGGGTGCTTGTCCTACTCAAAGTGGTGGCACTGTGGGTGGCCATGACACTGCCACCGCAGCAAGGTCTCGGGTGGTCCCTGGGAGCAGCAATGCCACGATGCTCAGGGGCTGTCTTCGTGCCACCACCACAGGGTTGCACTTAGGGTGGCTCCTCTGAGAGGAAAGTCTGCTTTTCCACCCAAAGTCTGCCTCAGAGCCACTGCAAGGCCAAGTGTTGGTGCAGCAAAATGTGCCTTGGTGGGACGAGGAGGGGAACAGCCATGGTGGGGTGTGCGAGGGGAAGGCAGGTGGCAGAGGAGCTGCTGTTCTTCCCCACAGGGAGACAGGCAGCTGCAGCCCCTCAGAGTGGGGTTTGCTCCCATGGAGGGAGAGCTCCCACTCAAAACCAGGCAGGTCCCTGTTCTCCCCTCAGGGTCACTGTGTCTCCTCCTGCCAGCCCCTGTCCTCAGCTGCTGCCCCTGCCATGGCCACGTGCGTTCTCCTCCCAGCAAACATGCTGACTGGGAGGAAGACACCATGGAAAACACCATGGAAAACACCACAGCACTCTCATCCCCCACCACACACCTCCTCTGCCTATTCCCCAGCTCCTGCCCTGCCACCTTCCCACCACACACAGGCGGCTGCCATGGCCAGGCCGTCCCTCCCTGCTGAGCCTGAAGCACGTCAGGCTTGGGGGGATGCTTTGCTCTGGGGAGCTGGTCCTGGTGTGTTGGCTATAACATGCCCCAGGTGGTGGGTTTCTGATCCTAAAACCCCGTGGGTATTGTGGACACCAGCAGAAGGCTCTCATGGTGGAAGTGAGACGCTGAGTGACCCCCCCGCGCAGGCAGCCCTGCGGCCATGGGATTCACTCCAGGAGAAAGAGCCTCTGAGCCCTTTTACAAAATAAACAGCGGTGGCTGGAAGTGCAGGAGCAGGAGAGGGGTCTCAGGGAGATAGTGAGGGGCCGGGCAGGGACGGTTGCGGAGCTGGGGGCTGCCGGGACGGGAAGGAAGTGGTTGTTGTGGGAGTAACGTCAGGAAGAGCTTTGGCTGGGGCCCGGGTGGGCAGGGAGAGGGGAGATCAGAGAGTTCATGGGACAGCAACGAGGAGGAAGTGCCCAAGGGAGAGGAGCCGAGGGGAAGAGCCTGGTGTGGGGACGGGGAAAGGCTGAGCATTCACCCAGTCAGGAGATACCTATCCTGGGAGCACAGCCGACCCCAAAATCCTGCTGGATTGGGTTTGCTTCCCTGCCCAAAGCCATTTATGAAAAAAAGTTGTTTTGTTTTTGAAAAAAATCCCCCCTCCGGTGAATAAAAGCAAAACAAATAACCACAAGAGGCGAGGTTGGGTAATGAGCAGCAGATGGCTGGCGATAACAGGTACCTTCATACCTGCGCACCCCTAATCCACAGCCTTCCCACTTGGAGGTGCTCCCAGATCCGCGGCTCTCGCCAGCCCAACAATCCCAGCCCGGTTAGAGGATACGGGAGTGCAGACAGCAGCGAGCTGCTTTAGGGAAATCCAGTTTGGAGCCAAGTCAATGCATGCAGAGTCATTAATCTAGGTCTGGTGCCAATAGGGATGGCTTTGCATTAGCCGGGCCCCTTTGTAGTTCAGACAATCAGTCGTATTCAACCAGCGCGAGATAACGCTGCAGAAAGCTGAGACCATCGCAGCTCATTCCTCCTGTAAGGGGAGGGGGGAGAGGATTTACAGGCAAAATAGCATTGCATTAATGGGACTGCTCAGTATTCTGCACAGACGCTGGCGGATAATGTCTTTGCAAACTAACTGCAATAAATTAATTAAATTAATCTACTATGCCGTGCTTGTCCCCACCCAACATCAAATTCAAGGATGATCAGGGCTTGCCTTATCCTCCATAGCCTACGAAAGAATCTGATCTCACTTGCTCTAGAGTTTCTGAGGCACTGAATTGCAAAGTACCACCTGCCTCACTAAACTAATCACCAGCCTGGTGGTTTAGATCACATCAGTTTTACATGTAATTAAGACTGTCCAGGAGGGCATGCAGCTGCTTACATGGTCGTTCCCTCTTATACAGCAACGTGCCTCCTGCTCAGATAGGTGCAATTAAACAAGCCTGTTCACAGTCATTAAGCATTAATGCACCTCATTAGCATAAGAACTGGAAGAAGCTTTGATGCAGGGAACCCCGCAGGAGAAGGAGATAGAGAGAGATGTACATACAGACAGGAAGGCGAAGGGCTGGGCCACCACCTTCTCGTGGCCCCGACCAACCATTCCAGCTCCATTTCTCCAAAGCAATGAGCCATGCCGTGCCCTCCTCCCCAGAAATGGGACTGGGTTATCTTTCTCTCCCCCTCCCCCTCTTTCTAAATTATGCTGGTGGAAAGGGAAAAAAAAACCCACCACACCAAACTGTTGGGATATTAACCTAGCGAATCCATTAATAAGCTGAACTCTCTGTTGGCTTTGACACAGCACACTAAAGCTTTAAAGAGACAGGGCCCCAGACACTGGAGATAGGGGCAGAGACAACAGCGCTAACAAAGAGCCACTGTTGCCACGGCCGTGGCCATCTCGGGTAGGTCCAGCTGTCTTTGGTGTTCTGTTTTCCAGACACAAAGAGCAGACTGAACCGTTTTGGTCTGAATGGCTTTCATTTGATGGTAGAGAAAATGAGAGGGAAGAAAGAACCTAAGTAAAGTGTCCAGGAGAGAGGAGGAAAAAAAAAAAAAAAAAAGGACAGGAGAGGGAAAAAAAGAGCATGGTGTGCTGCAGGTCTCCAGTGAGAGAGGCTGCAGCTCCCCTGAGCACAAAATGGGGCTGTCTCAGGGCGCAAAGGAAAGGCGATGTGATTTTGGAGCAGGATGGAAGTGAGGATCTGTGGGCAAGCAGGATGTACGCTCCAGGGGAGCCAGGATGGATGCTGACTGTGTCCTACCTGCCTGCCCAATGCTCTGCACAGCAATGTACAGGTCTCTCAGCACTGCCAGACCACAGACAACAAACAGCAGCTTGCCTAGCTTGGTTTTAATCTCACGGGACAACCTGTGTTTGTACAGTCCCTGGCCCCACCAGGCTCAGAGCCTGTTAGGAGCCTCCAGCCTGGACCTCGGTGTGTTAGTATGTGGAGCCTGAGCGAGCGTTACTGTCACCTCATCAAGAAACGAGTGAATCAGCTGGAAAAAGGGAATCTCTGAGTGAAATGGCTGTAAGGAACCACCAGATGCTACCATGGAGCTGTTCTAAATCCACACCTCAGCCCAATCCATATCCTAAGGCTCCATCCCAAGCTGGGACAGGACGAGCTCACCCTGAACAGCCCTTCCACCGCACCCTCAAGGTGCCCAAGTCATTCCCTTGCACCTCTACCAGAGGCCAAACCTGCACCCTGTAAGCTTGAAAAACAGGTCTGAAATGCCCAGTCAAGGTTCCTCTTTTATAAAACACAGCTCTGAAAGCCAGAAATGGAAGCTGAGACTGGACAAATCTGTACCCACCCACTGGAAAGCCAGGCGGGCTTGCCAGTACAATACACTCTCCAGCCTCCATCTAGTCCAGCTCATAAGTGATAAAAGCGTCCACGACTGCAGCTCTCATCTGGGAAGAAGAACAAACAACCCAAGTAGATCTTACCACTGGGAAATGGTTTCTAAGGGTCTCCAGAGATATCCTTTTTCCTACGCTCATTCCATTAGTGCTGTGCATGCTCCATTGTCCCAGTCTCTCCCTCCTTAGTGGTTACATCCTACAAACACAAACAGATTTCGAATCCCCTGTAGCTCTTTGGCCCATGTTGATAATAATTCTCCCTCCTTGAGCACCTTTTATCTAGAGATCTGGAAGCATCTCCCTGGCATTATTAGCTATTAGCTTCTCCACCATCACACAACGTAGGGTGAGCAACTGTTACATCTCACAGCTGAGGGGCACTCTGGCACAGCACAATTAGGGATTCACTCCTGCCAAGTGGTGCATCCCCTTGTGCCCTATCGGTGGCACAGAGATGGCAGCATTTGGTCCCTGGATGATTTGGGCTAAATCCTAAAGGATTTGCCAACAGCATCAGCGAAAGGAAGAGATCCCAGGTTTGTGCCTGAATCACCAAACCCTCTGTTTTCCCTTCTGTGCATAGGGAAGTCAACAGAAAGTCTCCCATGGATGATAATGGGAAACTCAGGCTTTTTGAGTCAGTTGAAACAGCTTTTTTGGGGGGGTGGAGGTTTGGGCAAAGAGGCTTTTACTGCACAGTCATTTTGATAAACCAAGGAGCCGAGCTTTTACCCAGCAACAGGCTGGGAGAATGACTGATGGAGACCATGACCCCAGTGAACCACAGCCTTGCTCCCCCAGTCCCTTCCCATTTGCCTTTTGTGATTACAATTAGTAGTGGGGGCTGGCAGGTGGGGGAAAAATGAAATAAAATAAACTAGAAGCCCCCCCCTGCCCCGCTGCCAGCCCCTCATTGTCTGCAGAGGCTGGCTGGGGCTCTGCACACTGCAGTCCTCTGCCCATTGTACTGCTGAGAACATGCGAACAGACGCTCTCGGGCGATGGGTTTTATTGAACGCAACTTCAATGGCAAATGGAGAGAGAAAGGGGGGGGAGAGGAAAAAAAAAAAAAAGCAGCCTTGAAAATCCATGCCAAAAAAAAAGAGGTGGGGAGGGTGTTTTTTAATGCAATCAATGGCTCCTTCCTATAACTCTGCCTGTTGTGAGGAAATTTCTTTCCAGTAGCAGCCAGCAGCAGTCCCAAGGCTGTGACATTGCTGTAACGCTTGGAGCTCAGCTCTCTATCTCTGGCAGCAGCCCCGTCTTTTTGTCATTATTGGCTGTGATTGCAGGGGGTGAACGCCAGCTCGCCGAGTGCTGAGATATTGCTGCCTTCCCCTCCCTCTGGACAACCTGCCCTCGGAGAGGAGTTTGGGGAGGGGATGGGGGTGAAAGAGGGAGCTGAATCCTCTCTGCCTCCCCTGAGTATGCTCCGATCCAAGCCCACATGGAGAGGTAGAGGTCCCCAAGGCCCTTTTCGGAAAGCTCATTAGGAAAGTAGTGACAGATGCATTAGCTATTAAAAAAAAGGGGGGGAGAAGCTATCATAGAACTTTAAAAAAAAAGCAGCAGCAGTCGCCCGACAGTTTTATTGCTGTCAGATCCTTTTTTTCGTGGGCACATTGCAAAGCAGGAGAGGTTTGGGTAAATATCTGACGCATGCACGCACTTCCCATGCTCTGGGCTGTCAATAATCCAGCTGGGGTATTTCTCACACCCTCGGGAGGGAGCTGCCAGCTCTACCCATTGCCACTGCAGCTACTCACCCTTCCTATCCACCCCCGGCACCTCCTGGAGAGGAGTTTTTGGAACAGGCATGTCTGGCTGCATGCAAAGCTGCGGGAAGAACCTGCCAGGATGCCACGGGGGGCGAAAAAAAATGGGCGTCAGCTGCTGCCATCTCTGACTCTGAGCTGCAGCCTGGGGAGGACAGGTCTTGGCATGAGATGTTCCCTCCCAGTCTAAGCAGAGGCTGCTGAGATGGAGATAGAGTCCTGCATGCCAGGACCTGCTGTCCCTACAAGCTCCAGCAACACGCTCCATGGAAGGAGGGGTACAGGTCCCACAGTGCAACTGCACTGGACACACAGTGAGGCCCCTGGCCCTGTCTGACACCTCACATCACAACCCACAGCCCTTGGAGCTCAAGGAACAGGCACACACACATCAGTGGGGAGCACACAGGCAGGAGGAATCACCTCCATGCACCCAGGGTGAGTGACATCTGGCAGCAGCTGGAAGCCACGGAGACCCACGTAGGGACTGGGGACCAGGCATGGGTGCAGGCTGGAGATGGTGGGTGCTGGATGAAGATGCTCAGGATGGAGATCCAGGCTGGTGAGCTGCAGTGGGCAGGGGGGCAGATGATGGGGAGGAAGAGCCAGGATGATGGTGTAGGTTTTGTCCCTCCCTATCCTCTGAACTGAAAAGGCCACCACTGCTCTTACACCTGCATGAAGAGCAGAGCCCAGGTAATAACAGAAGAACAACAGATGTTGCACCTGCATGACGGCTCCCGAACGGCGCCAGACGAGCTGGAATTCACATCTGAGCCGCAACGGCAAAGCTCTTCACACAGACAGCAATGGGAAACAGGGATCAAAATACCACTTCCACAAACACGCTCCCAGCACCAGGTACTGCCTCCACACACAGACCATCCTCATCACTAGTAGACGCTCAAGCCAGATACATCCCCTCCAAGACCTCAGCATCCCTCAAAAAGGGGGCACAGCTATTTCAAAAGCAAGTATGGGGGTACCAGAGGCAGCCCTCAGCCCACACCCCCCGACCTCCCCTCCTGCCACCTCCCAGCCACAGTGAGGAGGCAGAAACCTCACCAGAGGAAAACAGCGGCAGCAGAAGCCGTCCCCCTCGGTCGAGTTTTAAATGGCTCTCAGATCCCTTCAAACAAATCTAAATGCACCGATCCTATTGTGTGCATAAATCTTTGCACCGGGGCCTGCACGCCTCCACACTATTGATAAAGAGAAACGAGTCTTAAATATTTAATGAGCGAATAAACCCGTTAAGAGGATATGATTAACTGCACGCCACAGCTCTGCATTTAAGGTGTCCCTGCTGTACCTTTAGAGGGGTTTTATTTTTAAGGGAAATCGGCAGCAGCAGCTGGTGGAAGCAAGCAGCCGGGCTGTGCGGGTGCCGCACGAACGGGAACGCCGGCGCAGCGCTCCACTTTGGAGGCATAAATATGCCACGGGAGCCCGTGTTATTAAGGGGGGGCTGAGAGGGGGCTGTATTGACTCAGCCCAAGGGTGAGGGGCAGAAAATAGAGCCAAGGGGGTTTTAGGTGAGGTGGCAGGAGCCAGGCTGTCGGTTAGAGAAGACATGTGAACTCTGCACCTTTCCGTCTCGCCTGGCAGCGAGGGGGCTGCTGGGGGGATCAGAAGACCTTGGAGCTATTTCCAGCTGAACCAGGGAGCTGGAGTGTGACCTTGGGCAAGTCACTTACGGTCACCCTCTGCCTGGAGTCGAGCTCTGCATGAGGCAACTGGAGTCTTTCCTGCTGAGGGTGCGGATCAAGGCAGTATGAGGTGTGACACCTGCTCCTACAATGAGGTGCCAGGATGGTTGAACTTTCCTTCCCTCTACTGAGCCAGCAGCAGCCCCAGCCCAGGCCTGGAGCATCAGGGGCCAGGGTACAACACACCAGCCAGCCCACAGGATGTTTCTCAGGCACAGAGAACCGCTGACGGGAAGATTTTATGAAACCAAGTGCTATAAATGTCCCCTTGCTATGTGACTTTTTATGTTTCTAAATTATTTTCATCATTATTTTTACCAGAGTGAGGTGAATAATACACAACAAACCACTGTGAATCATCACTCCAGTTTTCAGATATGTTAAATTTAGCTGTTTTGGTGCCACCTTTTTGTTTATATTCTCCAAGTGTTTCTTGCCAACAAGTTACCGACAGGGATTTTTGGCCAGGAAGGGAAAAAAAAAAAAAAAAAAAGCAAGACAGACTGTTAATGTTAAGCGTCAACTAAAGATATTGGAAGAAAGTGAATTTCAAATTCTTAATTGCAAGTTTCCCTCCCCAAACCTCAAGCCTAAAAATTAAGCCTGCCCAATCGGGAAGCCAAAACCCATCATGTGATGTGAGATCCCAATTAAAACGACTCTCATTCTTGAGACCGAGTATTCACAAAAGAGCGAAGACTGCGAATTATTTGCAGAAATTATCTGGAGAACAATTTTGAATAATGAATACGATGGGGGAAATCGCAGCCACTCGGAATACTTAATGCAACTACAAAAAAATCGCCAACAGTTTGCGAACAGGAAAGAGGTGAAACGTGTGGAATAGATCATTTAGCAGAGCCCTGCCACCATCAGTGGCTATTCCATAGGACCGAGGCCCCTGCATGGCTGTAAATGCTGCAGGAATTAGCTATAGCGACTGACGGGCAGATGGAAGTCATGCTTGGAGATACACCTAATCAAAGAGGCTGTGCTGCCACGGTCAAGTGAGGGACCCACACGCCTGTGACCTAGTATAAATCAGGGCAAGGCAACTCGGGAAACAGGATGTGCAAAGCCACCCCTGGCAGGAGGAAGGGATGCTCCGGGTGACGCAGCCGAGCGCGGAGCAGCTGGAGAGGAAGAGGCGCGTAGCCCTGACACACGCTGGCCAAGTCCCAAGAGACACGAGAGCAGAGTAACATCGAGGATGAGCTTCTGGACTGTGTGATTGCAGCTGGTGGAAGGGGTGGGAGATGCCCAGGGAAAGAAGAGGTTCCAGGTAGGTTCTGGAAAAAACATGGATGTGTGCTGCTTCACCAAATGCTGGCTCTGCCATGGGAAATACCGTCCCAGCAGCCAGGGACTGGGAGCATCCAGACATCTCCAGAGTCCGAAAGTGAGAGACAGGGCTTCAGCATAACCCACTCTGCCTCATATCCTCAAGCCCTGAGCTAAGCCAAACTCTGGCTTCACCCTGAGAGCTGCTCCCATGGCAATACTTGGAGTGTGTGGGACCAGAGAAGCAGGAATCTGCTAAAACCTGAATGCTCTGTCTTGCCCAGGAGCCAAACTCCACATCTTTGTTAGATTTACTTTATCACAGCACAAGCTGTGCATTGCACCTACCAGCACTGAGCATAGAGGCCAAACCCTCACCTCTGCCCTTGGAGCTCAGCTCGGAGAAAGGAGCTGAAGGGAGAAGTCAGGGAGAATGTGGGGGCAGAAGTAGGTAAAGGAGAGAGGATGCTGAAGGACCCTGGGGGGCAGGGCAAGGAGGAGATGGAGACCTTGGTTGGCCAGGCAAAGTCTGCAAGCAGTGCTCATGTGGGGAGATGCTGGGCCCTTTCCTGCCCAAATACTCTGTGTGAGGCAGAGCAACAGTGGTCTGGTAAAGATGGAGCTTTTTTACATCCCAGCCTGGTCAGCTGACGTTTATCAGGGTAACAAAAGGATACAGCCTGATCACAAGACAGGCTGACAGTGCATCTTCCCCTTCTGGGGAGGAAAGTCAAGTGCCAAAGTTGTAAAAGTAGTCCAGTCATCTTTCGTATCTTCCCTTGCCCGCAGTTTGACACGTGCAGGGATAGTTCCTCTCATCTTCCTTTGAAATAAAAGAGGAAAGAAAAGTGCAGAAAATTCTTCATTTCAGGTACAGGAATTAAAAAGAAACCAAATTCCTCCAATGTTTCACGTCAAATATTCCCCAAAGCTTCTGTTACGGCAATCTAAGAAAGCAGAGGCTGGATCTCTTGAATTCCCTTGAATTCAGGATGTTTCTATCAATCCATACCAGCATTTCAACAAGCCTAGCTGAGAATACTCAGGAAAGCCAGGCTGTTATATGCCTGGACTGCGGCAACAAGAGAACCACTCAGGAACTGAGAGACTCATTATTCGTTATTAACTCACCTGGAATCTCTGATTTCTTACGTGTTATTTTGCTACTTGGCTGAGAAGTGAAACAGCTCCTTAAAAAATAAAAAAAGGAAAAAGTGAACCACCCACCACTGCAGGATCATCTTTCCAGTGGATTCTAGTAGGTCATCAGCAACTGCATCAAAAGAGTGTCCTGGGGGCTTCAGGGTTTGCTTCTTGTGCCCCTTTATTTACTTCAGTTCCCTCTGTGTGCACTACCAGCCCCTGCAGAGATTGTTTTGCTCCAGCCTCTGCTTTTCCAGGTTCAGGCACTGGGTATTGCATTTGGCTGTTTTCAGAGCGTGGGTGTTTGCTTCACGTGTCCCCATAGAGCAGAGTCCCCTCGGAAAGCTGTTCCAGGCAGGAAACTGCTGCTGCTCCTGGTCAGGGAATCACATGGGGAAAATCAGTTTCTTTTTCAAAAGAGCCTCCAAGTGAGGAGTTTGTTCCAGAGAGATGGAGAACTGCTGAGATCCTATGGGCTCTGCTCCTTCCTCTCTGACAGATTCCCCCCAGCACCAATTTGGCTAGTATGGTGGTTTCCATAATTAATTTTTAGGGATAACTACTTGTTGGGATAACAACTTGCCAGGTTAACAACTTTCTATGCCCCAGCTCTCTTACAGCATCTGTGTGTTATTCTGCTGACCTTGCAGACAGGGAAACCAAGGCACAGAGCTGGAGAAGGACAAGGCTCCAGCAGCATCTCCAGCTGCAGCACTTGGGAGTTCCAATGGATGCTGCCCACGTGCTGCGATATCAGTATCACCCACAACCTGTCTGAACTTCCCCAAGGTCCCCTGATGAGGGATCTCCCATGTCCCCTCTGTCCCCACTCAGCTGCCATGAGCTGCTGGACTTGGTCTCTCTCTCCTGAGCATCACTTTCTGTCTCTGGCACCCAGCAGGCACCTCTCCTGACAGCAGGGCTCTGCCCCAGTGATGCTCAGGGTACCACCTTTCCCTGCACCATCCCCAGGAGGGCATCATAGCAGGGCTGGTGCATCTCCACCGTGGTTGGTGACAGCAGGGAGGACAATGACATTTGCTGCAGGAGCCTGACATTGAACCCAGCCAGTCAGAATGGCGGGTGTTTTGCTGGCAGGGGTAGCAGCTCTGCTCTGACACCGTCAGCGAGGGGACAGGAGAGGGAGGGGAAAGGAAAAAAGCCGAAGCAGCAGCCAGACAGCTGCCTCTTCCTCCTCCTCCTTTTGTGCAGAAATGTGGTTTTGTTTGTCAGTCAAACAGATTGTTTTCTCCTTCTTTGCAGGCCAATTGTTTCTGCTCCTGCAAGATAAGGGATTGAAAAGGGCTATATTTTTATGGCACTGAATCTAGGCCCTCCGAATTGGAGGGGAGACATCATGTGGGTGAGGGATGCCTGTTCAAACCAACAGTTTCTCTCCCCAGTTCCACTCTCCAATCCTATTTCCACCCCCACTTGCCTTTTTTCTCCTTCCTTCTCCTGCCTGGAGCTGCCTCTCAGCCCTCTCACTATTTAATCTCCGTCTCTCCGGTGGACTCAGGAGGTTTACACAGCTTCATCCTCTTTGCACCATCTGCTGAAAAGAATCTTTCCTCTGCTGCTCTGTCCAGCAGCTCCTCCTGCCATCCTCCCACCTAAAAATGGCAGAGCTGAGCTGGTGCCACAGCACATGACATCCTGAAGAACAAACCCCAGGAGAGGAGTTTCCTTTTCTGTGAAGGATTTGCCCAGAAAGCACTTTGGAGAGTCAGACCCCACAATGTGTCATGAGCAGGATGCAGATGAGGGAGGAAAACAGTCAATAAGAGCAAGCCCAGGCCAGGGAAAGACAGCAGGATCCTCTCTTGGATTCTAGAGTGGGTTCAAGGAGCCTGTGTCCAGTCTTCCTCCCTTCTCTTGTTGAACTCCCCCAAATTCACAGTCCAGATGGGATTCCATGATTCACAGTGATGAAAATGCCAGAGCAATGATCGTCAGCATCCCCAAGCCAATGGACCTGGAGAAGGTCCTTGCTCCAGGGATCACCAGGGCTGGAGGCAACCTCAGCCTTGCTGTATCCCAAGCATGAGTCCTCTGCTACTGTGCGTTGATCACATCACACACCAAGGACCAGAGGGAGGATTTGCCTCCCCTCCTTGGGGGATGAGAGCCTGGAAGGGGGCAGCGTGGTTCATATCCAACTCATAAGCCTCTCAGAGCTCAGGCTTGAGGACTGAGATTCACTCAATTAATTTTGCTTTGGCAAAAAGTCCATTTTTATTGCTATTTCATGCCTTCAGTATAGATTTTCCCTGCTCGTCTCAAAGGGATAATAAAACCCGACTCGTTCTTTTTATAAAAGTCTCACACTCCCTCTCTCACCAGGCTCTGTGTTCCCCAGCTAGAGATGTAAATTTAAAGGGGAAATGCTGTCATTTAAAACAAAACAAAACCAAAAAAAGCAACTCAGAAAGCCCAGCTTTGAGCATATTCCAGCTCTCAAAACTAGGCCGTGCAACCGAAGCAAAAACCAAGCTGCCACCTTCCCGCGGTGAAGAGGCATTCCCACAGCGATCCCACCCTCCCACCGGGGACCAGGGATGACTGCCAGCCCCAGAAGGCAACTCTCCATCTTGCAGAGCTGGTGATGGCCCTTGACTGCCTGGAATGTGTTGTTTTTTCCAGCCTGGAACTGGTGGGCACAGGTGGTGACCGCTGCTCAGAGACGGCTCTTTGCGCTTGGATGTGACACCGGTTCTCCAGCACCTGCACCTGCCTCCCTCCTCCTCTTCCTCCTCTTCCTCCACACCTGGTGAAAGCTTCCTTGCTGCTGGCCTCAAGCAGCTGTATGCCAGCCCTCCTGGGGAAAATCCCAAATCCACGCAATGTTGAAATCCCAAATCCACGCGATGCTGAGCATGTGGATTTTGAGCGTGTTTCCGAGCAGGCAATGGGACAGGATGGTGGCAGGACGATACACAGGTCTGCCTGTTCCACCCCAGCTGGGATGCATCCTGCCTGCTCTTCAGAAGGGCTGTAGCTGCAGAGCATCCCTCTGAGAGGTGAAGAAGGGAAAGGGAAATGCCTTTCCTGTGTCTCGTGCCCCGCTGCGGGGGATAGGATGCAAGCAGAAGCCAAGTAGAAGCCTTGTCATTAGTGAGTGGCAGCAATTGCCTGGGGAGAGGGTGGGGTCCCCAACACCAGCTGGATTTAAGAGCAGATACAAACCTGGCAGGGCTGATCCAGGCCGCTAGGATGGACTCAAGACGGTTCCCCCTGCCCTGGCCGTGTGTCTGATTTGGTGACGTGCAGAAATCCACCATCACTGGGACTCTCCTGTCTCAGCAGGAACCAGGAGCGAATCCAAAGCAGAGCGAAGCCATGCGAGGCGAGAGGAGACACGCAGGTGCCTGCACGGTGCCAACCCAGCACGGGACCGGACCAGGCTGACGGGTGACAGCCAAACCCTTCATATTCAAATGTTTTTCCTTCTCCCCATCCTTTCCCTTTTCCTGCGCCTCACTGCCAAGCTGCCTGCATGCCCTGGCTGCCGGGAACTCAGAGCCCTGCCTGCACCTGGCAGGGGAGGCAGCGCCCACGGCGAGAGGAAACCCACAGCTCGCTCTGCTCCTGCAGGTGTGCCTGCAACCCACAAAAGTTTTAGGGCAGCTAACAAGGATGGGCAGGAGAGGAAAGATGAGGAAACTCCCAGCGATACCACACTCCCTGACTGACTGATGGTCCGGCATCTCCAGGCTCAGCTCCAGTGCTGCCAGTGAGGCTGTGGAGTGGCTCCATCAGTTAAACCAAAGTTGTGCCATTTTCTCTGACGGCAGAACAAACCGTCCTTCCCTGCCGTGAGCTGCCAAGCCTGAGGGACTCTATAGAAAAGAATTCTGCAGCTGCCCCATTTCAGAGGGAAATCAGTTGGAGTCCCTAGATTTTCCTGCAGAGCCCTCACAAGGTTCGACCCTCCGGGCTGGAAAATCCTTAGCGAGCTGTGACAACCTCTGCAGCTCAGGCATAGGCGAGAGATGATTAAGACTGGCTGAAATCTCCCAGGACTCTTGACATGTGAGAGGCCCCATGCAAGACAGAGAACCACCTCGGGCTGCTCCTTGCAACCTGCAACTCCCCTCACCTTAGCACAGAGCTGAAGGGAGACCTCGGACTGAGTGAGGCCAGGAACCAGGTCACTGCTGCTGGTTTCCAGGCAGCAAAGGTTTGGAAGAGCAGAGGATCATTTAGCAGAGCGACAGTGAAGGTTCAGAGCAGAGCCTTCAAATTACACGCTACAGAGCACTTTTCCTGCCTAAAAGGTCTCTGAAATGACTGTGGCGGCTCTGAAACGAAGCACTCTGTATGCAATTGTTCCCTGGGGCTTGCAGCGGAGACAGAGCTGGGAGAGGAGAGGTGGGTCTGCGGTCCCTGGCACGGGCAGCTCCTCATCAGACAAGGATGCACACTTTTTCTGGGCTCCACGGCACAGCCGTGCCGCTTCCCTAAATCTCCACGGCGGTTTCTACCGGTTATGGTATTTTTTTTTTTTTTTTTTAATTTTTTATTTCTCACTTCCTGCCTTGAACTTCACACAGCTCCCGGCCCCAGGCTGCAGAGCTGCTGCTCAGGATGCAGTGCCCCCAGCCTTGTGCACAGACCCCCCCCTGGACCCCCCCACCACCATGGCTCTTGCCATGCCTTGAGGCACACCTCGATCCCATGGGAAACGGGGAGGGAAGAGCACCCGGGGGGAACATGTCCTTTCCTCCATCTCACTTGGCTTCTTCCCATCCTTCTTGACTCCATCCCCCAGCAGCTCGAGGTCCATTTTCATCAGGCAGTGACAGACACCAGGAGACACAGTCTCAGCACCAGCAGGCACCACGCACAGCCAACCTCTGCCTCACCCCCTGTGGGTCCCCCAACCCTCTGCCACCGACACACAGGTGACAGCACCCACATCCACAGAGCCACCACGGCGCTGCTCACCCACCTGGGGAACACACGCTGCCACCCCGGGGAAGGCAGCTGCGGGGTAGGAGCACTCCACAAAGTCCCGTCACTCAGCAGGAAACCATTTCTGGACCACCAAGGAGGCTCCGGAGATGCCCAGGAGCTGGAGCAGCTGGAGCTGAGCTGGAAGAGCTCTTGGAAGGTGCTGGCACCACCGGCAATGCCCTCCCTCCACTGGCACAGGGCCCTAGGAGCACTCTCCCATGCAAAACCCCAACTGTTGGGTTTGTTCTTCCAAACCATCACTTTGGGAGGTCACCTGAGGGCAGCCAACCCGGTCACCGCTCACAGCCAAGGGGATTGCTGGCAGGGGCCAGTGGGCACAAGAGCTTTCACCAAAGCCAAAACCTGCTCACATCTAAGGGATGGCATCGCACTGTCTAAGGCAGTGGGGGACAAACACACACCCCAGCAACATCCCCCTCTGACATCAGCAAGAACCTCCAGCAGGTCTGCGACGTCAGCCCGACACTTCCACCGGCCGGAGAGCCCTCGGGATGCCGACCCCCGGGCAGCTCAGCATCTGCATTGGAATCCCACCACCACGCTCAGGGTGCTACTCCAGCTGCACATTTCCAGCGGGGGTGGGAATACACACACACACACACACACACACACACAGAGGAATTTAAATGGAATTTCACAGCTGCAGCAGAAGGGCTCAGGGGGGGCTCGGGGCTATCAGAGACGCACCATGTCCCCCCTCGGCGTTTCGGCACCACCAGCTGGGAGCACCGCGGCCACCCGCACCCGCGGGACCGGGGGGGCCGGGGAGCCCCTCCGTGACGTCACCGA
>NW_020884920.1:4944990-4945282 GCF_003945725.1 Corapipo altera | reverse complement strand
AAGGGAAGGGAAGGGAAGGGAAGGGAAGGGAAGGGAAGGGAAGGGGATGTGGCGGCGGTGCCACCGCCGCTCCAGCGGCTGCAGCCGCCGCTGCGAAGCGAAGCCCCGGGGGGGTAACGGGGCGGCGGGCAGGGTTCCCCCGGCCGCCGGCAGCGCCCGCTCGCTCGGCCCCTCCGCTCCTCTCGCCGGCCCCTACCACCCCCCGCCCTCCCCGGGCCCTCCCCGGGCTCAGCGGCCCGCCCGGTTCTCCCCCACCCCGCCCCGGGAGCCGCGTAGCCGGAGCCCTCCTTAC
>NW_020884920.1:4921812-4944590 GCF_003945725.1 Corapipo altera | reverse complement strand
GGCATGGGCGCTGGGCAGGGCATACCGGGCACGGCACGCCGGGGTGGGCGCTGAGAATGGCAGAACGGGCACCGGGGCACGGCACGCCGAGCACCGGGGTATGACACACCGGGCACCGAGGCGCGGCACACGGGCACCGGGGCATGGCATACTGGGCAACGGGGCGAGCACTAGGCATGGCACACCAGGTACTGGGCACTGGGGTGGGCGCTGGGCATGGCATACCCGGCACTGGGGTACTCCACACGGTGCGGTGGGTCCTGGGTACCAGCAGCAAGGAGCGTATGGCAGCTTCTGGGCAGCACGGGCTGAGTGTTAGGGAGCAGGCATGGGAGGGTGGCAGCAGTGCTGGGTACAGGGAACCCTCCCAGGCAGCACCTGCCAGGTGCTGGTACTGGGCACTGGTGCTGGGTGCAGGGTAGTCCACTGGGCAGCATCCACCAGCTGCTGGCAGTGGGCAGGATGAGGACCCTGGGTCAGGGCTCAGGTCTGGGTTTGGAGCTGGGGCTGCTTCTGGGCTTTGATCCACATCCGGATTAGGGCTGGACCATGTGTGGGTCTGCACTTAGGTGTGGGTCTGGATTTAGATGAGTATTTGGATCTGGATTCTGATCCACATCTGGATTTGCATTTGGAGCTGGATTTGGATCCACATCTGGACTTGCATTTGGAGCTGGATTTAGGTATTCATCTGAGTCTGAATCACACACCCTTCACAAGGGGTGGAGGTAGCCTGCCCACCCCCCTCTCTCCAAGCCTTCCATGGGTGCAGAGAGCACAATCACCCCACGAGGTGTTTGGGGCTGCCCACTTATCCTGCCCCGGGCAGAGTGGGAAGCCCCAGGGGGAAGCTGGGATGTGCAGCAGTGTGGCGGGAGCCCTGGCCTGGGAGCCGAGGGGTGGGATGAAATGGCAGCAGTCCCGCTGGCCTTGGCTGTGCTCAGCGGTGTGTCTGGGGCTGAACGTGCTCCAAGGAGGAGCCGAGGTCAGGGAGGGGGATGAGTGCAGGAAACATATTAAGTGAGGAAAATTGGCTGCAGCCAGCAGCGCTGCCTGATGCTTGCCTGGGATTTTCCTCTCCATCAGGTATCTGGTGTAAGCCCTTGCTGTTGGGAGGTTGCAGCTGGTTACCCGTGTGCATCTCACAGATGCCAGTGGCCACCAGACCTGCTTTGCACCAAGAGGGGTGGCACCCAGGACCCCTCTGTGCGTGTGTCCCCAGTGCTGACGCCCGGCTTTGGCCACGGCGACGTGTGCAGATATTTTAAGAGGAAGATTCTGTGCTCTCGCAGCTTGACTGCTAATTTATAATCCTGTTTTCCTATTAAAATAAAAGCCTCTCTCTTATTCCCGAACGTGAGAGCCAAAGCAGAGCTCTGAGGAAGTGCCCTGTTTGCAGAACACACTGAAACGCACAAAGGAAACGATGCAAAAACAGCATTTTGCACGTTTTTGAGCCTCATTTTAGCTGTGACTTGGAGCAGCAGAAGGGAAATCTTTTCCAGCAGGATGTGCACAGCGGGGGTGTGCGTGGAGCTGCTGGTGTCCCTTTGGAGCAGGGCCACCTGCCTGCCGAAGGACAGCAACCGCTACGGGTTCCTGCTTTGTCCCTGAGGGGTGGCAAGTCCCTTGGGGGTCCCAGGGACTAGAGCTGGAGCAGTGTGTCCCCTGTGGGGCCAGCTGGGCAGGGATGGCAGTCGATGGCAGGAAATACCTGCTGCTCCGCTGCTTCCCGGCCAAAGCGAACAAGAGGGAGAGTGTTCCGAGGGCGGCTGCGGCCGCGTGCGGCAGGAGGGGCCTCTGAGGGACACACAGGCCATTGTTCCTTGAGGATGCGGGGCGGAAATTTGGATGGACCCGCGGTGTGCCGCCCTCACAGCACTGCCAGGGCTGTGAGTGGGACCCAGGATCTGATGAAGTGGATCAGGGTGGGAATTCATTAAACCTCATGTCTGGTAGTGGCCTCACTGATGGTGGTGCTGGGACAGTCCTGGGGAGACAACCCACTCGAGAGGGCTCTCCTACTCTGTGCAGTTGGAGCGTGACATGTGCCCAAGGACTTTTAGCCTTTCCAGACCTCTTACTGGTATTTGTCATGGTCCAGCAGTAGCTCTGCTGTCTGTCTGTCCATCCTCACCCTGTCAGCCTTGCAGTAACCTGAAAAGACACTTAATACGGGCTAGGTTTGATCCACACTCTGACATTCCTTCAAGTGCTCCCTGGTGTTTTCCTGTCGCTTGCACAGTGCCTTTTCCCACCAACGCTCCCTCATTTCTGTGAAAAGGAAGAAAAAGACTTGCAGAGTGTGCCCAGCCTTGCAAATTCCTAATTACCCACCACACATCCTGGCAAACGGGCTTCCCTTTGAGCAGCGTTTCTGTCAGCAGGAATGGGGCGCAGGCTCTCCCCACTGTGGCTGATGATGCTGATCCCCCCCCCTCACAGGGAGAGCCCTGAGGGATTTATCTGGCTGCTCCCACCGAGCTCCCACCCAGCTCTGCTCTCCTTCCCCAAGCACCCGTCCCCACACCAGCTTCCAGATCTGAAGAGGGTTTTTAGGAGGGAAGAAAAGGGGGGAGAGAAGAGAACGTGCTGCTCTCCTTCCGTGCTTCGCCCTTTCTCAGGAAGCGGCCAGATTGTTTCCATTAGGAAAAGCTGAGGATCCAAGTATTTGTCAATGACCAGGAGATTTGCTGATGGTAGCTGCTGTTCCCTAGAATAATGTTGAGCGAGGTGCTTGGCGTGGACCCATCCTTTTATGGTAAAATTAGGGCTAAATGCTGGGGGGATTTGCATTTGAAGTTGATTGATACGTGGCATTAGTGCATGCATAGATAATTTTGTATTTTGAGAGCGCTGAGCAAGGAATAATTTTTATTTTGGGTCAAAGATAAGGGCATTGCGTTGAGATGAAATATGCAGGGGTGCTGATCTGTGTCACGGGCACTGCATTTCTCTTGGCTGGGTAAGGAGATGGCAGACCCACATTACCCATTCCTGCCCTTGCTTTTAAGTGCTTTGGGTCTGTGCCCGATGCAAGGAGCAACCCCCCACTGTCACTTAATGCCAGGACATGGTTCCAACTTTATAAGCTTTGGAGTTTCCCATTATAAAAAGAAAAAAGAAGAACAAACCTCTGTTCTATTTTATTTACTTATTTTAGTAGCTGAAGGCTGTGCCACTGAGAAACATAAATTAAATAGAACAGGGTGGCTTCATCGTTACAGGAAAGGTACAGGCAGAGTGTTCCCAAGCTGGTGGTGCCTTTCAAACCCACCTCTGGCAACCTGGACTGATACTGTTGGAAGAGTCTTGTCCCTCCCTGTCCTTGTCCTTGGAGCAGTTCTTATGGCACATCTCAGGATATGCACAGGACTGTTGGCTTCCTTTTGTTGCTCAACCTCTCTGGGCTGCTGCACGTTGAATGCAGTCAGGATTTCAGGAGGCTGGAGCCTGGTGTTCCCCTCAGCTGCACAGCTCTTCCTTTAGCAGTAAGGACAAGGGTTCAGCCCTCTCGGGGACTTGGGGGTGGAGGAGAGGGGCTTCCCTTTGGGTCCCCAAGAAACAAGGGCCAAGGAGCTGGGGACAACTTTGCTAAATGCATCAGCATAGGGCAATTCCAGACATTAGAGGTCACCCCTCCCTCCATCCATCCCTCCTTCCATCTATCAATCCCTCCAGCTCTCAGAGGAGGATGTCTCCAGGAGGGTGGCTCCCAGCTGGGCATACAGACTGTTTTGGCAGGAGCACGTGGCAGGACTGATGGGTTTCATGGGGTAAAGGGAGCCCTAATGAGAGGGAACTGTGCAGACATTAATTAGGCAGTCAGTGAGATCCTCAGGTGCCAATAACTCAGCAGAAGCACCGGGCCATTTGCGTGCAGGGGATGACAAGTGATCATGTCCCAGAAACAAGAAGTGACCCCCCGCTGTCCCTCCTTGCCCCTTTAGTTGGGTCCCAGGGTCACTGCAGCTGGCAGGGCAGGGGCTGGCAGTGGGGGGCTGTGTGAAAACCCCCTCCTCTTCCACCAAAGCAGGTGGAGGGAGATAAAAAGGAAGGGGAAGGAGGAGGGAGCAGAACTGAAGAGCAAAATCAGCTGCACTACAAAACGCCCTGAGCAGTCACTTGTGCTTGAGGCCATCCCTGCTGTGTGGCCGAGTGGCTTTTTCCAGGCCTGGCAGGAGAACCCCAGAGAGGTGGAAAGGGGGATGTGGGTGAGGGGAGGAGGGAGACGTCTCCAGTTTGAGCCTCAATAGGTTTCAGAGGCATTTTGGGGATGAAAGCTGCCCTGGGGCCCCTCCCAGCAAGCAGCAGTGCTGTGGGTACGCTGCGGGCATCATGTTTGGCTGGCTGACGGCTTCCTTGGTACACTGAAAATGGTATTAAAAAAAGAAAAGGAAAAAAAAGCAAATCCTACAACAACAAAAAATATAGCATCAACCCCCCCCCCCCCCCCCCCCCCACACTCCCCTTATCTCCACCACCCAACAACAACCAAGAAAGGCAAAATCTTTCACAAGCCCGGAAGATGTCACCATAGAAACAGAAATCAGACCCACTCCACGGATCCTGCCGCCTGGGAAGGTGATAAAATGTTTTCTATCGATTGCTGTCGGGAAAGTCACTGCTGATAAGCCATCCGAGGAGAAATGGAGCAGGGATGTGGGGACGTGGGAGCTCTTCAAATGAGCCTCCAGATGGTCCCTTGGCTGCCCCTGTGCAGCGGTCGGGGACCTCGGGACCTCGGGCTGGCCAGGGGCGGCTGCTCTGCCCCAAGCTGGTGCCAGTGTGTGCAGCAGAGAGGTGTGAGTGTGCCATGCCTTTGGTGTGGCGATGTGAGCGTGCCCTGGCTGCTGTGAACACAAAGTGGAAAGCCCAGTGTCTGCTTTCCTGCTTGCTTCTGCAGCAGAGCAGCTGTTCCTGGCTTTAATTTGAAAGAGAGGAGGTTCAGATTGGATATTAGGAAGAAATTCTTCCCTGTGAGGGTGCTGAGGCTCTGGCACAGGTTACCCAGAGAAGTTGTGGCTGCCCCATCCCTGGAAGTGTCCAAGGCCAGGTTGGACAGGGCTTGGAGCAACCTGGGATAATGGAAGGTGTCCCTACCCTTGGCAGGGGGGTGGAATGAGATGGTCTTGAAGGTCCCTTCCAACCCAAACCATTCCCAAACAATTCTATGAAAAACATCAGGGCAGATGAGCCCTCCCCTGGATCCCATTGTGGCAGCACCACAGTTTCACCTCCTCTTGCCCCTCTTTGGTTGGTATCACTGTGATAATCCCTGTGGTGCCTTCCAGCCCTCTGCCCTCCCAGAGCCCAGATCCCCAGTCCCCATTTGCACACTGGTGGCTGCTCTGCAGCTGGGAGCATCCCTGTGGCTGTGGTGCCGGCTGGGAGGTGTGGGATCTTCCCGGCAGCTCTTCCCAGGGCGCCACACAGCACCAGGGTCTGGCTCGAGCGCCCTTTGAAGAGATGGAAAATCCTATTATCTGCTCATTCTTCTCGCAGTGTGAAGCCTCAGAGCATTCAGCAGCAGTCGAGTGTGGTCTGCTGCCTGCAGGCTGGTGCTGCCTCCGCTCCCACCCACAAGGGAAGCTCTCTGGGTCACCAAAGATGGGCTTTACCTTCCCATCCCCTGATCCATGCACCTTCCAAAACCCCTGATCCACACCCCTTCCCATTCCCTGATCCATGCCAGGGCTCGGGGATACAGCTGTCCCCACAATACCATGTGCAGCATCCAGCAGTGGGATGCAAAGGACATGCAGGGAAGCAGGGTGGGGGGCTGTGTGCTGATCTCCTGCTCCGTGGGGAGCCGAGGCTGCTGCTCCAGCCTGCAAATCCTCACGTCATTAGGGCTGGGAAGGTGTAACCCATCTCACATCCTTCATCCCTGCGGCAGCTTTGCTGCCAGTAATTGGCAGCAATAAAAGAGGCGGTTAATCCAGGGCAGCGTGGGATGCAGGCACAGGGATGTCTGCGGTGAAAGGCACCCTGGAAAGGAGGGGCTGAGGAGGAATATGCTCCTGGGCACAATTTACAGCCCTGGAGAGCTGGTTGAATGCCACAGGGAGCATTTGCTGGGGATTTTGTTAATGATGTAGGCGCAGCCTTCCCAGCTTGGCCTGTGCTAAAGCCCTGGCTCACACAAGCTGAGGCTCTTTGGCTTGAACTTAGACCAGCTGCTTTCCACTGGCTGGTGGATTTTTGTCTTGTTACTGGGTGGTTCCATGCGGGAGATGAACAAAGGAGAAGTTAGTGGGTGATTTCACCTTGGGGTTTCTTCTTTTGGAGGAGGAAGGAAGGGTTAAACCGTGTCTTGTTACTGAGTTATTTTAGGATAGTAGCACTGAAGGGACTGCAAGAGGATTTGTCTGCACATGGGAAGATGGAATTTAATCAATATTGACAAGAGCCATTCACCAAAACAGGCTCATTTGCTAATGAAAGCCAGACCTGGTGTCTCCCAGGGGAAGGACGGCTTTGGGAAAGAGGGGAAGGAGGAACTGGGAAAGACACGGCTCCCACTCCCATGCTCCTGGTTCTTATGAAACCAGGCTGCATTTGGGATTGATTTTCCCAGCACGGAAAGACTTTGGCTTGTTTGTCTTGCAGCTGCAGGATGCCCAGGATTGGCCTTTGTGGCCACAAAGCAATGTCCCCATCCCTGCCCAAGGATCTGGGTCCATGTCACCCCCCAGGCACCAGTGTCACAGAGTCAGGCAAAGGCTGGGATGTGTGTGGTGACAGCAGAGCCAGTCCGATGGCTTGGGGGGCAGGAGGGCAGAATGGGGGTGCAGAGCTTTGCCCTCCAGCTCAGATTAGACCTGGGATTCCCCACACAGTGAAGTCTCCTTCCATGAGTAGAGATGTTTCCATCCCACCCTTGTAATCTGTTGGGTTTTCTGGCACCTGTTTAACTCAAACACCCATGGAGGCAGTGGGAGAAGACTGGTTTTGTCAGAGTTGTTTGTTTTCCCCTCTATCCTTGCAATGAGAAGCAGAAAACAGTCAAGAAACTTCTGAGACCAGCCCCTCTCGACAATGTACCACATGGAGAAGAAACCTGATTTCTGTAGTTGGCAGCTGATATTTCCCATGGCTGCCAGCTCTGTGTCCTGGAGCTGGGCTGAGCTCACTATCCCACAGTGGTCAAAAAGTCCTGACATTTACCCCCTGTGCATCCCTAGATTCCTGGAACACCATGGAAGACAGAGATCCAGGCATCACTGTGCTCCATCACAGCACCGGTGGGGAGAATCGACCGGTCTCTGCTGTGAGGAGGAGCCGGCTTAATTTGTTGGGCACTTTTTTTTTCCTTCTAAAAGACAGCACCGCATCCCCCAGCCTTCTGGTGCAGCCACGGGGCTGTGCCCGGAGCGTGGGGGCTGAGAGGGATGCAATTGGAAAAAAAGGAAGATTTTGATCCCCTGCCAAGCCCGCACAATCCCATCCAAGTTCACACTGGCAGATAATGAGCTTTAATGAGCAGGCCACACTAATTGGTAAGTGATCCCAGAGCCGTCTGTGGCAGAGGCGAAGGAAGAGCAGTGGCAGCTCCGGGCGAGGAGGGGGTCGGGGCTGTGCAGCCCGCGGCGCTCCAGAGGGCAGGGGCTGCCGGGGCTGGGAATGCCAACAACGAAGGCTCTGCCTGCCCCCACGGGGTGCTGCCTGAGGGTCTGCAAGCAGGACCGTGAGAGGCATTGCTGGATCTGTTCCTTGGAGCTCAGCTGTATCCTGGGATGCAGCAGCAGCAGCGTGGCCAGCAGGTAGAGGGAGGGAGGGGATTCTGCACCTCTGCTCTGCTCTGGAGTAGGTAGCTGGGCGCAGCTCTGGCACACCCAGCATCAGAAGGACATGGACCTGCTGGAGAGAGTCCAGAGGAGGCCATGGAGATGCTCCCAGGGCTGGAGATTCTCTGCTATGGAGACAGGCTGGAAGAGCTGGGAGTGTTCAACCTGGAGAAGAGGCTTTGGGGAGACCTTAGAGCCCCTTCCAGTGCCTAAAGAGGCTCCAAGAGAGCTGGAGAGGGACTTGAGACAAGGCCATGGGGTGACAGGACAAGGACAGGACAAGGACGTCTGCTTCACGCAGACGGAGGGCAGGCTTAGATGGGACATTAAGAAGAAATTCTTGGCTGTGAGGGTGGAGAGGCCCTGGCACAGGTTGCCCAGGGAAGCTTTGGCTGCCCCATCCCTGGAAGTGTCCAAGGCCAGGTTGGATGGGGCTTGGAGCAACCTGGGCTAGTGGAAGGTGTCCCTGCCCATGGCAGGGGGGTGTGAATGAGGACGGATGGTGTTAATCGGAGGCATTCCTAAGGCAGTCCTAATCGAAGATCATTGTAAATTCCCCTCTCAAATGGAGTGGAAAAATGCTATTAAGCTAATATAACATCACCGGGGAAGGACGTTCTGCCGCCGAGGTCTCCAGGGAATCGGGCTGTAATGAGGGGAGGGAGCAGGAGATGACAGCAGCCAACGTGCTTGGGGCAGTGGGAGCTGCTCAGGACCACCCAGCCCTGCTTTGCTGTGCCCTGCCTCAGTTTCCCCAGGTGGCCAAGGGGCACTGAGCTCTGCTCCAGCAGCCAGGAGACCCTGGGAGCTGGTGGAAGGGCTCATTTCCCATGGACCCACTGTACAGTTTGGGGAAACTGAGGTAGGGGAGAGCTTGCCAGAGTCACACAGGAGACCAAGAACAGCAGCCAAATCCTGCATCCCCTGGATACCTCAGTGCCACATTTTCTAAGAAAAAGGGGTTCAAGGCACATCATTTAAATAGAAACATGTCCAGGAGGCCAGCTGGAGCAAGAGGCTCCAGGGAGAGCTCAGAACACCTTCCAGTACCCAAAGGGGCTCCAAGAAAGCTGGAGAGGGACTTTGGACAAGGGCATGGAGTGACAGGATGAGGAGGAATGGCTTCCCACTGACAGAGAGCAGGGTTAGATAGGATACTGGGAAGAAATTCTTCCCTGTGAGGGCCGTGAGGCCCTGGCAGAGGTTGCCTAAAGAAGCTGTGGCTGCCCCATCCCTGGAAGTGTTCAAGGCCAAGTTGGACAGGGCTTGGAGCAACTTGGTCTAGTGGAAGGTATTCCTCCCCATGCATTGGAACTAGATAGTTTTGATAGTCCAATCCAGTTCTGTGATTCTATGTTGCACAATGCGATGCCAGCTAATTTGGGCAGCACCCAGGGAGGGGTGAGGACCTTCATCGGCTGTCTGGGGGTGCAGAGCTGGTGAGGGTGAGCTCTGCCAGCACCCCAAGGGATAGGGCAGGAGATGGAGGAACATGAGCCCCATTAGCACCATTGCAGAGTCATTGTTAGATGGGACCACCCGCACCCAGAGATGCTCAGGCACCCCGGGCTGTGAGCAGGAGCCTGGGAACACCCCAAGGAGCATAGGAGTGGCCTGGCCCAGCTGCAGGCACTCTGCCAGGTCTCTGCAGCAGCCGTGCTCCCTTCCAACACTAAGTGGCAGCCTCTGCCCAGCTTTGGGGCAGCCCCTGGCAGCACCGGGGCAGCAGAGTCTGGACAGCAGCATCCTCCAGGGGGGCTGCAGCATCCTCTGGGTGGGCTACAGCATCCTCTGGCTCCCAGGACTCCCAGCCTGACTGAGAGCTGCCTGGGTGCAGACCACGCTGGGGGTCCTGCCAGGGGACATCTTCACCCACACAGCCTTGGGTGCCAGGCTGAGCCCTGCGCGGGGTCAGATCGGGTCAATGCCGCCTGCTAGGAGGGAGACAAGATGCAGAGTTGGCAGCTGTTGGTACCATCTGCTGAATTAGAATCACAATCCACTAAACAAACACTGTCTTGGGATAAAAACGTGCTGCTTAAGACAAGGAGGTATTTCTGCTGCAGGTATTGCTATGACCTGGGAACCCACCACAGGGATTTTCAGTGCTATCAAGAAGCACAGGGATAGAAATGAGTCCTGGGAGCTGCATCCTGCCTGTGCCTGTTGGTGTGTCCGTGATTATGGAAGCACACTGGGGCTTGTGCTGTATAAAGTGCTGACACTTCGGGGAGAGGCTGCTCTGGATTTTCTGTAGCATAGAATGAGGGGAAAGTGAAATAAAAATAGGTCATGGGGGTTTTGGTGGAAGGCAGCAGTTCAGCCCAGCATGGGAGATCAAAGAGATGGGCAGCGTGGCACAGGGCAGCCCTGGCTCCCTCCCAGGCATTGTCCTTGGCACAATGACAAATTTTATCCTTGGGAATTGCACTCAGCTTGCCAAGATATCCCTGTGCAGAGCAGAAGCCCTGGCTCCCACACCAAGCTGCTGTTGGTCCCACAGCCTGTCCTGCACCATCAGGGCACAAAATGCTGTGAGGGAGGTCAGGATCTTCCCCCAGTCCTGATCCACCTCGGCACATGCAGGTAATACAATCCTGCACGGACCTTAAAAAAGAGAATCATAGACTGCTTTGGGTTGGAAGGGACCTTTAAAGGTCACGTAGCCCAACCCCCTTTCAATGAGCAAGGACACCTCTAACTAGGATCAGGTTTCTCAGAGCCCCGTCCAACCTGACCATGAATGTTTCCAGGGATGGGGCACCCACAGCTTCTCAGGGCAACCTGTGCCAGCGTTTTACCACCCTCGCTGTGAAAATACCTTCCTTATATCCAGCCTAAATCACCACTCTCTCACACAGCAGGCTACATGTATATGCACCTCAGCTCTGCAGTCATCTAGAGGGGTACATGCAACCCGCAGGGCTGCAGGTGCTTTTTTCCCCTGGGCTGTGGACAGGTACAGCTGCTGTTCACCCACGGACACCGCGGCTTTTGGCAGCACAGAGGGTGCTATCCAGCCCCTGCTCCCTGGAGCTGGCGCGGCCGCTCCGCAGCTGCGAATCCCGATAAAGCACGTCCCGGCTCTCCGGCCGCCAGCTCAGCGCGTGTGAGCCCCTCGGTGCCGGTGCTTTGTCACAGCTAAGCGCTCACGCCGGGTTTGTCACAGCTGAGTCGGCTGGCACACGCTCCCCTCCACATTTATCCCTTCCAATTTTGGAGCAACCAGCCGCTCGGAACCGTTTGCCCGACTGCAAACAGCCCGGGGCTGAGCTCGGTGCCTGCTCAGCCCGTCCTGCACCGCCCACGCTCGGCAAGGGTCTATGTCCTGCAGGACAAACGGGATACATGCTAGAACACGTCAAAATCCTGGAGAAACCCAGCCTCCAGCAGGCCTGGGAGGTCTCCAGGGAGTTCTCCCTGGGATACAGCGATGGGATGAGTGGGAATGAATCATAGAATCACCAAGTCCCACCTTTGAATGGTTCAAAGGTGTGTTAGAGATGTTTAGACCAGACATTTGGAAGCATTTCTCTCTGGAGAGGGTGGTCAAACCCTGGAACAGGCTTCCTGCAGCAGTGATCAATGCCCCAAGCCTGTCAGTGATCAAGAAGCACTTGGAAAATTCATTCAATAACATGCTTTAGCTTTTGGTCAGCCCTGAAGTGGTCAGGCAGTGGGACCAGACGATCATTGTAGGCCCTTTCCAGCTGAAATGTTCTGTCCTATCCTATCCTATCCTATCCTATCCTATCCTATCCCATATTTCAAAACTCATTCCCACTGCCACCTTGAACCCCTTCCTCTTCACATATCTCCCTCCTCCCTACACCCGAGCTCAGGCTGCTGCGTTATTTCCATGGCTGCTGGACGATTTGTGGCCTCCTGCCACCGCTCAGAGGACAGAGATGCTCAGATGAACCATCCACCATCTCCCCCCCCCCCCCCCCCCCCCCAGAGTAAATCAGCACAGCACCAGCGATTCCAGCCAGGCTGAGCTGATTTATGCCGGCAGAAGGACACTCCGAAGCACGGCTGTGATTTAGCATTCCCATTAGGACCTGGCCACTTCTGCAGAAGAGGTGCAGCAGGTCAGTTTGTCTCCTCATGGAGAGAGGGATGCAGTGATGAGCAGTGATGGCACTGGCAGCTGGCTGTGCTGCTGCTCCCCAGCTGACTCCAGCAGGATCAGTGCTCCAAGAGCACGGCTTCATCCCAGGAAGGTAAAACCTCCTCTGTGATTTACAGCAGGCAGGAGATGCCAGTCCCATCTGCTACCCCAGGCTCTACTCTCTTTTTTATTAAAGTATGAAAGCTAATGTGAGAAACAACAGAGATGCAGGAAAAGTGTCTTCTGTGGGCACGGTTCTTGGGGAGGGAAGAGCTGCAAGGCAGTGGGAGCTGAATTTACCTCCACGGGAGCCCTGAAGAAGATGAGAATCATTTTGTAAAAGGGAGAATGAGGCAGACAAGCCAAAAACATCACTCAGAAAAAAAAAATCTCCTCTCTGCTCTCTCATCCTCCTTTCCTGATCCTTCCTCTGGTCTCCACACACACTCAGGGCATTTTGCCCTATGTGATGCTCTGCAGCTGGTGCTCAGCCACATAAATCACCCCTTGGCCTGGCTAACAAATGACTAAACAACTACAAAGGCACTTTGCAGCATCATTTTTTTCACCAGCTTTAGCAGCAGACTGGCTTTTACAGCACAGCTCTCCCTTCCGTTGCTTTATCCAGCCTTCATAATGTACCACCCCCTCAAGAAAAAAGAGGAAAGCAGTTCAAAACCAGGCTATTGCAGAGAAATGGCTCCCACATGGAAAATGGCTCCTCCAGGGGTGCTGCAGCCCCCCATGCTCCTATGGAAAGGCCAATTAGAGCTGGGAAAGCACTCATGGGAGTGCTCAGGTAGGAGGTTTGCTGCTCTTTTGGGGTGCCGAGGCTTGGAGCAGCCAGTGCTCAGCTTGGTGTGGGGTCTGCAGGTCCCACCGGTGGGAAGAGGTTGCTGGAAATGAGAAAAACCTCTCTGGAGGATGCCTCTCCCATCTTTTCTGGGCACCCCAAAGGCTAGTTTACTCACTCATGGCAGCATTGCTGCTGAGAGCTGTGCATCTTGCACATCTTTCCTTACTTCTTGTCAGCACGATCACCAGGATGCTCCATCTCTATCCCTGGAGGTGGGGGACCCAGAGGGACACTCACCTCACAGGGCCCTCCCAGCACTCTCTTCCTGGGGCAATTTAGTGATGTTTCAGTACCTTTTTGCAGCTTGTTGTGACAAATGTCCCCAGGTTGGTTTTTTTAGTGCTTAAACATGTTATATATGTGCTGGTGTGCCTGTGTGGCAGCCCACACAGGTGGGGTTTTGTGGGTTATCCATCCTCCCTTTTCTCTCCCTTCTGCTGATGGCAGGATCAGGCTGAGACACCAGCTCCTCTCCACAGTTGTCCCCAGGCTCAGTGCTGTCACTGACTGTGTTTGGAGGGGAAGAAGGGAGCTGGGGGGGAGAGGAGCTGTGAGTTCTGGGAGGACACAGGGCATCCCAGGGACATCCCCAGCCCCATGGCAAGGTTTGACCTTCATGGGCCAAATCTTCTCTCTTTTTCCACCTCCCTCCTCCTTCCATTTCTCCAAGAAAACAAAACTTCAGTGGTTTGTCTCACACAGAGTTTGGGCTGGGGCTATGCTGTGCCAGCAGCCACAGCCTTGGAGAGCCAGGGACACGCTGTCCCTCCAAGGGAATTCCCTGAAAATTCAAGGCCAGGCTGGCACTGTGTCTGGCATGCTCAGAGGAGGCTGGATTTACTTCTGACCATAATAATCATGTAATGCCACAGCCTTGCCATGTGCCCTTGGTCATATCCCTTGTTCCCGATGTTCCCCAGCGCTGATGATGCTGTTGGAGACCGTGGGTGAAAATATAAGCATGATGGAGGAATGGAGCAGGAGGCTGCTGGCCACACACTGTGCTCCTGGCAAGACTGGGAGCCGCAGACGTGTCACACCGTTTCTCCCTCGCGGTCTCCAGGATTAGCTTAATAGCACAGGGAAATAACAGGATGAAAAATTCGCTCCCCTCCAAGCACTAAAAGCCAAGTTTCAAGGTTAATTGTCTGCCCTGTAGGAATAGCTTTTACACACTGCAAGGGGCTTAATTAGTGTCATTTTAGCCAAGCAGAGAGAGCGTGCCCTGGGTCCATACTGCATGCCCCCAAGCCTATTTTCCTCTCCATGAGAGATGATGGATTGCAGGCAGCTTCCCTCCACCAGCACTCAGCAGGGACAGTTTTGGGGCTGATCATGGAACCCTGAGATGCTCCTTGGCAGCTGCTGCAACCCCGAGCCCCACCCCTGCACCCACTACACCCTTGGGTCCTGCACTGATGTGCTGCAAAGTGGCTGGATCCTGTCTCTGTCCCCACGTGCACCCCTGTCCGCCCCTGGCCAGGAGCACCCATCCCCATGGAGCACCCGCCTGGAAGAAAAAGCACATGCTGCCAGGCTTGGCTTTAAGGAGAGTACAAGGAGATGGAGGAAATTCCTCTCCCCAGTTAGGGTTGTCCTGCGTGTCCCTACCAGCTGCAGGACACGACCGCTCTCCACGCAGCCAAGGTTTGTTTTCAGCCCAACAACAATCCCCAGCAGCCAGAGCGAGGCCAGACATCATCCGGCACCGAGGAAGGAGGAGAGGAAACTGGATACCAGGGCTGTTGCCAGAAGCGGGGTCTCTGGTGGCACAGGGGCAGCCAATCCATAAGGTGATCCAGGGCTTTCCCAGCCCAGGGCAGCTGCTTCCCATTGGAGCATCTTTGGCAGTGGGCAGGGAGCTCCCACGGAGGGTCCCTGTGCCCTGGCATGGATCCACCGGCAGCCCCTGAGTGAGGTTTTCCATCACCCAGCTTCCATCTTTGCCTGGTTCCAGCTTGCAGATCCCATAGGGACAGCCATGACCCTCTGTGCAATCCAGGCCAGGAGGCTCTTCTGGACGCCAGCCCATCTGGGCTGGAGCAGACCTTGGAGGAGAGCAGCCTGTTGGGATTTAAAGTTTTCTCCATGTTGCAGAAATCATGGCAGACCCCACTAAACCCATCTGGTGGTAAAGCTTCCTCATTCCTGCTCCAGCCACACTTCCAGCTGGGCTGTCCTCCTTCCACCCCTGTCGTGCTCACATCCCACAACTTGCCATGGGCCTGGTGGGTGCTGGATCCACCCCATACTCCCAGCCCCACTCCAGCCTCTCCTCCCCCCTCTGCCCTTTGGATTTAATTTCTCCCTGGCAGACGATGTCCAAACAGGGTCCCAGGGGCTCCCCACCAGCAGCGACAAACCACGGCAGAAAACATCCATCCCAACAGACAGGGCTGGCACAGACAGACAGACAGACAGTTCCCAGGCAGTGACCCAAAGCCCAGCTGCTTCCCTTTTTTATGAGGATCTGCAAAAATATCCCAGTTCTTGGTGAGTGGGGGATTCTGCAGGCAGACATCCTGGCAAATGGGACGTCTGGGGTAAGCTGCCTCCAGCCAGTGTGGGAAGGAGGGATGCATGGAAGAGGGAATGGAGACAGCATCTTTAGCAGTAGAGGGATTAAACACCTTAAACCTTAAACAAGGTGCTTTGGCTTAGGTGGGGAAACCCCAGAACTTTTGCTTCTGGCCCTGTTTTCTACAATCAAAGATCAGTTTGGGCTGAAAAGGTGAAGGAAGAGAGGTAAAAAGCTGGCTTCAGCAGTTTCTTTTTGCTGAAGCCACTTGACACCCAGCAATGCCACCCAGCAAAGGCACCCAGCTCCCAGTCTGCCTACAGGGAGGATTATGGCAGCAAAAACTGGTTACTCAGTTTGGGGGGGTAGGGGCAAGGGCCAAGGCAGGAGCCCCTCCCGTCCTTTGGCCGGGTTGGTGGGGCATCTGGCACTCATGGCTCACCCTCCCCTCCTGCCACTGCAGCTCAGGACTCACAGTGGTGAGGAGTGATGTATTTTTAATTTGTTTAGGGGAATTAAGCTCATCTGTGTCTGACTGCTCACATCACCTCCACTTTCATTAATTTCTGAGCTGCTCGCCTGGATTCCTCTGGCTCTGGCAGGGGTTTGGCATCGCAGGGAGACCAATTTCCTGCAAATTCAACAAATGTTGAATCTGGAGAGCAGCAGGAGATCCCATTTGCCCCATCTGCACAGTGGGGGTACTTCTGGTTCCTCACCACATCAGCTCCATGAGGACATTCTGCCTCATGACCAGCCACTGGTTCAGGAATGGCACGGGGAATTCGCTGTGCCAGCAGCTGACAGTGCTTGGTCCTGGGCTGCAGCCGAGCGGGACCGGTTCATCCCGACAGAAGAAAGTGTCTGGCCAAAGGTTGGGTGGAAGTGGAGCAGAAAGCTTCCCAGGATGCAGCAAGGAGAAAGTGGGAAAGGCTCTGCTGAGCTTCTACACTCCTCCTCTTTTAATATCAATCCGGCCTGGGGCAAGCACAATGCCCGGAGTGGAGGAGCTCCCTGCTCCAGGGGCTGCTGTGTCCCCCACTGGTGAAATGCAAGAGCAGAGCTCTTGCTCATCCTGTGCTCCTGGCATCCCCAGCCTTCTTTCCAGGTCCCAACCTCCTTCCTGGGGTCTCTGACCCTCTTCCCAGGGTCCCCGACTGTCTTCCCATCTTCCTTTTGAAATGCTTCTGTGATGCAGCTCGTAAACAGAGACAAAAGCAGAGGGGAAAGAAGAGATAAGATAAAAATAACTGCCGCGGGAGTGGGTTTGAAGTAAATAACAGGAAAACATCAAAGAGGAGGGAGAGTGATGCTCTGAGGAGGTATTTATAGCCGACTCTGTGGTTCCTCAGGACAGACCTGCGTGCCCCCCATGGAAGCCTCTTCCCTGGCCCCCTCAGCTGTGTGTTTGTGTCTCAGAAAAGCACGTCAGCCCTTGCTCAGGTTTTTTTCGTGTGGATTCAGAGGCAGAGCACATCCCCACAGCTTTTAGAGACCACTCAGGAGAGGCTGATGCCCCGTATAGGCTCTGAGCCCAGCCCTCTGGGGCACTGAGCACTGGGATCAGGTACCTGCTGTGGGAGCTGTCACGTGCAGCACGAAGCAGCCTCCACTTCCAGGCTTTTCCCCCCTCCAAGTCCTCGATGTGGGTTTTTTTTTCTCCCCAGAGGCCTCCTGCGTGTCACATCTGAGAGCAAGGCTGATTGCCTGGGAAAAGCTGGTCGCCAGTGGAGTGAGGGATGAGAGATGGCCGTGGAGGGGATGCTGGGTGCAGTGACTCAGCTCCCTCTATCATCCCTGCTGTGCCGAGCATTAGGCATCTGGATGGCTCGGCATCCAAAATGTGGCTGCTCAGCTAATGGGGACACCCTAATTAGATGTCTCTGGAGCAATGCACCATATCCCTGGGCTGATGATGTGCAGAAATGTTTCTGGAGGCTGGTTCAGCCCTCTGCAGCTTGCACCATATGGGCAAAGACACTGGGGGTGCACAGGGTGGTTTGTAGGTGCACAGAGGACCTGGAGGTGCAGGAAGTGATAGGGAAAGCTGCTCAGCCTGTTTGGATGGATCCAGGGTTGTTCCCACCCCCAGCATGGGACATGACCCCCTAGGGGCCAGGGGACATGGTAACAGTGACCTTTACAGCTGCCTCCTGCTTTGGAAAGTCCCAGCTTCTCTTATAGCATCTGTTCCCATGAAAGGTACTTTGGAGGGATTTAAAAGGTTTGGGGGATTTAGGGCTTTGGGGGAGAACAGATTGGCAGTAAACCCTCCAGCCAGCTGTGCAGAGTCAGGACCTTTTCGAGAAGGGAAAGCTGGGGGATTTCCACCCTCCTGGACTCCCAAAATGTCCTCCCTTCTTGCAGCCATCTCCCAGGCTCGGGGAGCAGCCGCTGCTCTGACGGGCTGCAGTACCTCTGCACACCCTCACTGCTGCTCTCTAATCAGACACAGGGTTTGCAATTAAGCGACACAGAGTACCCTGGGGACAGAACCTGCTGTTTGAGCCCAGCTCAGATGAGTTTGGGGAGGGAGAGACCTGATTTCCCACTTAGCAGACAGGTCACGATCAGTGGATTCATTGATCCCAGAAAGCAAAGCCTCTGCTTCATTAGAGACATGCTGGTGATGAACGTGGCCTTAGGGAGCAGGGAAGCTGTGTGAATCCTTCCCTAAATGTTATCTCCATAAGGCTCAGAGTGCAGATGTCGGGAAGCTCCTCTGACAGCACGGCTTCTTTAGGAGGGAGCCTGCTCCTTCCCGCTGAGCCCATCACACGTGCGGCTCCAAGGGGCATCGGAGCTCACTGGAAATGCTGAGGCTGGAAAAATGCACCTAATGCCTCTGTGTCTGTCCCAACCCTTTCCGTGGTTTCCCCACTGATGTGTGATGAGGGCAGGATGCCCTGGGTTAAAGCAATGCAAGCTATGGCTGTGCCAGGGCAGAGCACCTGCGTGAGACCCACGGGGTGCTCCAGAGCTTCAATGTAAGGTGTACCTGGAGTCAGCAGGGGATCCCCAGAGTCAGGGGGTTGGCAAGGGATGTTCACCCATAAGCATGGACATGGCAATACCTTGCAGAGCTGGTTGAGGCGCAGGCAGCACAGGCAGGGCAGAGAACAGGCATCCCTGGGCAATCAGGCACACTGATGCCGGGCAAGACCCCAGTGCAAGGTCCTGCCTGCTGTGCTCTCAAACCAGGACCATGTGTACACAAAATGTTCTGGCTGTAACAGCCAGATCCTGCTCTGTCCTCTGCTGCATTCCTGATTTTCCCTCCCCAGGCTGGCTCTCACGGATGGACATTGCCTTGCTGGCTCCTGCCAAGAGTTACTGGCAATAACTTCTCAGTGCCCTTCAGTGCAGCTGCTCGAGGCAGCAGATGGGGAGAGGGGCTGTAGCTGTGCCAGACTGGCTGCTCTGTGAGCCTGGTTCAGGATAAGCTGGGCTTATGCAAGTAGCTCCCAAAGTTCCCATTCCCTCTTGTAAATTCCTGCTGAGATACTGGTGTAGTTATGGGGAGCACACCAGGAGCAGCTTCACTGAGGTGAGTGCTGCCCACGGGCTGGAGCAGGGCCCTGCACCGTCCCCTTCCCTGAATCACGACTCTGCACGATAACAACACCCACAGGCGAAAAGTAAGGCAAGGACTGTGAGCCTTCCACATGGAAATTTTGAAGGTTTTCCTGGTTCTCTGCATGAGGGGAACCACGCAGGGGATGTGGCTTTTAAAGAGGTTTCTGCTCCAGGGAATCACACTGTGCTGCTGGTTCGGGGCAGGGATGTGTCATTCTGTTCCTGCAGGTGTTAGGACTTCTTTTTGCCAGTTCTTCCAAGAAAGCATTTCCCGTGGGCAAACCTGCCTGGCAGGATGCCCCAACGCCAACACAGGCATCCTCAGCTTTGACAAACCTCCCACGCCGTGACACGTCCCCTTTGCAGGGGCAGATCCTGAGCTCCCAAGCATTTGGCTCTGGTTTTTGGCTCATGCTGGTCCATGGACAAGCTGGAAGCAAAGCATCCTCTTCCCAGCTTGGCTGCCAGTTTGGGAGCATCTCAGGCTTTTGGAGAATTTAGGTACATGGAGGTGGTGTTGGTTGTTCTCTGCATCCCTTGATATTTAAGGGAACTCAAGGAACAGCGAGGGCATGGGAACAAGGAAAGGAGCAGATGCCTCTCTCAATTTACAGGGATCAGCAACTGAGTGAGTCCTCAGCATAAGCAGGGTGTAACTGGGAGCAGAGTCTGCCTCACATACCATATGCTCCCAATCTACCACGTTCAATCAAGCCTAATAAAATTGATAGGGGAACATTGAAAATCTCGTGATTAATTCTTTATGATCTGTAATAGGGGAGCTGTGTGCCAATTACTCGAGTAAATCATTCATCAGAAAATAAATAGAGCTAACCTCCAGCACAAACACTAGAGGATTTCCACCAGGATTGCAGGTCTGGATTGCAGCATCGCACCGCTGGTGCCAGCATGTTATCTGATGGAGGACACAAGAGTAGCTGCAGTTTTGCTGCTTCTCCCCAAGGTCTCATCCCTGTGCTCCAGCACTATTTGTTGTCCTTCACTGTGTGTCAGTGCTCCGTCCTTGATCTCCATGACCCACCAGTCCAGGCCCTTGCAGGTTTGCAAGGGTTAAACCCATAGGGATCAGCTTTATTTCAGGGCACATTTGAACACTGGGACCATGGCACAGGAAAGGCGGCACAAAGGAATGGGAAAAAGGCCCCAGACCCATGGTGTGCCCATAGGACTTCTGTCAGCAAGGCACAAAGCTGGGGTGGGACCAGGCAGATTGCAAGCTTGGATACAAGAAACCAAGACTGCCAGCCAAAAGTGGCCCTTCCAGGATCACTGGAGATAGCCAGAAAGCCTGGCTCACTTGGCTGGAGCAAGGGGTGAGAGGGCAGCCACAGCAGCCACAGGCAAACAGGGGAGTTCATCAGCATGTCCTGCATCAGAGGATGGCAGCAAGAGTCACCTGTGGAGAGCGGAAGCCGAATGTCTTTTATATCCCTCATTTTCCTTTTTTTTTTTCCAGTAAGGAAATCAATCCTTTGGCCTGGAAACTTTCTCCTGAGCTTGTAAGAAGAGATGACCCTCTGTGCTGAAGTTACCTGGATGCAGTTTCCTGACCAATGTCCCATTTCTAAGGGAAACCCACCCAAGAGCACTCCCTGCCTGGGATTTCCACATGTTGGGAATTCCCTGGGCTGTGTTTGAATTGCTCCTGAGCAAATTGCATCTCACTAAGCCAGTGTGTCCTGCTAACACACATGCAGCATCCTTGACTGGACTGATGCAACTCCATATTCACCAGTGACCTCTTTGGACCATGGTGGGATTTCAAAGGGCACTGGGGAGTTCAAGCTGAGAAGAGAATTGGGACAGCTGAGGCATGCCCTCTTCCTGAGCTCAGTGCTTGGAAATGGAGAACTGGATAAAAGGCATGCCATGGGGAGAAGAGGAGGGATGGGGACACAAAGAAAAATCCAGTCCATCAGAAAGCCCTCTTTGTCTCCTTCACAGCTGCAGGGATCTATTGAAGGTGGGATGAAGACCAGTATGGAGGGGCCTTGCTGCCACAAACATCCCCTTTCCCTCTTACATGGAAAATCTTCCCTGGACAGGGGATTTGGCAGTAGGAATGGTGTGAGAGCTCAAGTGTCATTTCTTGCCCTAAAAGCTGCTGAGATGGTGGTAGGACACTGGGTCCTGCAGCCCATGCCTCCACTGGGGTGACAGGACAGACGTGACCGTCACCCCAGCTCTGCTGGCCTCAAACAAGGAGCCAGCGAGACAGCTCATCCCTCTGCACCTCCTCACTGTCCTCCATCCCTCAGCCAGACCCATTCCTCCTCCCACTGTGCCACAAAATCCTTGTCCTTTCCCAGCTGGCAGCACTGGCATCACCAGGACATCTTCCCCTTGCAGCCAGGAGGACAGTTTGGAGGTTTCTCCCTGCTAATTCCCTCCCGAAGGGGACATTCATTGCTTTCCCCATGGTATCCCCATCGCCCTTCCTGCTGCTTCCAAGCACCCAGCTGGTGGGACTCACAGAACAAACATCCTCCCACCTGCTCCTGAGGCCCAGCCCGGGAGATGGCAGAGGCAATAATTACACACTTGGCACAGCAGAATCATCCAGCACGAGGGAGAAGAGGCCGGAAGCAGCCAGAGGTCATCCAAGGGAAACACTGCACCCACCCAGAGTGCCTCGGTGTGTGCCTCACCCCAAAGCAGCCCAGTTTATACTGTGAATGTTCTAGACAGGTCCTGTGTGAGCACCCCGTGCCTGTGGGGAGGTGGGGGTGTGCTGGTGCAGTGAGGTGTTTGGAGCAGCAGAACCAAGGAAAGCCAGTTTCCTGTGGAGCTGAGCTGGGATCCCCTGGCTCTGCTGAGGCATATCCTCCAAGGATGCCATTTTCCTGGGGAGGGCTTCTTGGGAGCCATCACTCACACAGGCTTTCAGTACCTGTCAGGGCATGAGCACTGGGACATCCCGTCCCTTCCCCTCTCCCACAAGTCCTTGGGAAGGACACTTGCAGCTGATTCACACCAAATTCTTTTTTGAAGAAAATTTATTTCCTTGCAAAGCAGCGTCTGCAAAAGGAGAGACCCTCAGAGGTCTGCAGGGATTTCCCAAGCACAAGCAGGTCTGGGACTGCAGCCCATGAGGTGCATCAACTACAAGCATCCCAGAGAGGAGCAAAGAAGAGAAATAATGAGCAGTAATAATAATAACAGCAATTAAAAATATACCACACTGCCTGAAGGGAGAAGGCTGCAGTGAACTGTCCTTAAAATACATCCAGACTGGATGGCTTTACATTTTGCCCTGAAATGACAAGTATCAGTCAAGCAATATTTAATTTCCAGTGCCAGGGAGCCACTGGAGTTGTTTCCCAGCTCCTGGCTCTGCTGGGAGTGCTGAACAGAGGCAGGGCAGGGGATGGAAAGGGGTTGGGCAAGGGTCGGGCAGGGAATGGGCAAAGGTCATGGAATCATAGAATCTCAGAATGATTTGAGTTGGAAGGGACCTTAGAGTTCCAACCCCCTGCCATGGGCAGGGACACTTTCCACTAGACCAGGTTGCTCCAACCTCACCTTGAACACCTCCAGGGATGGGGCAGCCAGAGCTTCTCTGGGTGAAAGGGAATGGAAAAGGGGTCGAGCAGAGGTCAGCAGGAGAGAGGGCAGGGAGGGCAGGGACAGGCAGGGGTTGGCAGTGCCCGTCTCTGCCCCCGCAGCAGCGGTGGCCCCTCTGTTCTCGCCCACTCTCCCCCGGGGCTGCCCCACTCCCATTCCCACTCCCAGCCCCACTCCAGCTGCCCGGGGGGGTCGAAGCCCAGGCCCGGCGGCCGGACGCTCTCCCGCAGCCGCGGCGGAGGCGAGGTCAGTGCCATGCCCGTCCCGCAGGCCCCGGGCCCGGCGCGGCTCCTCCCGGGGAGGCGGGACCGCGGCTCCGGCAGCGCCTCGGCGGGCCCCGCG
>NW_020884920.1:4864117-4921412 GCF_003945725.1 Corapipo altera | reverse complement strand
GCTGCGAGGGGCTGGGCGGCCTGGACTACGGCCAGGTACCGGCGGGCCGCGGGCGGGCGGGAGGGCGGCCCCGGGGAGGGAGCCCGGGGGTGGATCTTGCCCCCTCCACCCTCCTCCCCCCGCCGGTGCCCCCGCGGGGCTCGGCGGATCCGCTGGGAATAACCCGCGGGTTGTGCCCGCAGGCGCAGCAGGCCCGGGGCGCTCGGTGCCCCACGTGCACCCGCTGCCCTCCCCAGCCCGGTTCCGCCCAAGCCGCGCTCCGGCCGCGCAGCAAGGACGGCACCGGCACCGCGCAGGAGGCCCGTGATGGCTTACGCAGGTGCCCCTGCAGCTCTTGTTTGGGTGTCTGTGCTGTTCTCAGCCAGGTGCCCGTGCAGCTTTCGTTTGGGTTCCCATGCAGGTCTCACCTGGGTGTCCATGCACCTCTCACCCAGGTGCCTGTGAAGCTCGTTTGGATGCCTGTGCAGCTCTTTACCTTGGGTGCCTGTGCAGCTCTCACCCATATGCCTCCGCAGCTCTTGTTTGAATGCCTGTGCAGCTCTCAGCCAGGTGCCCATTTATCTCTCACCCAGGTGCCCATTTATCTCTTACCCAGATGCCCGTTTATCTCTCACCCAGGTGCCCATGCAGCTCTCACGTGGGTGCCTGTGCAGCTCCCACCCAGGCACCCATATATCTCTCTCTCAGGTGCCCATGTATCTCTCACCGAGGGGCCCATTTATCTCTCACCCAGATACCCATAAATCTCTCAGGTGCCCATGTATCTCTCACCGAGGTGCCTGTGCTGCTCCCACCCTCCCTGACTTTGAGGCTGTGGACAAGCGGGCAGTGCTTGCCACGGTCATTGATTCTCGTCGGGGAGGAGGGGGCAAAGTTGAATGTTCTGTGCCTGTTACGTGGCTGTCCCAGCAGCTCGCAGAGACAGCTCATCCCATTAGGGCTCCCCTTTTATCCCGAAAAGCACACACCAGGCACAGGCCAATCTGCCTCCCGCTGGCAGCAGCCTCGAATTTGGTTGTTGAGGAGCAGAAAAGAAGGTGAGTGCAATGTTAACGATGTTGCTAGCCGGGAGTTAGTAGGTCAAGAAGCTTTTGTTCAGCCCGTGCTGGCGGTGTGCTCGGCACCGTACAAAACGAGAGGAAAGAAGCTGTCCTGGTCCTGCAGGATTGCAATTGAAGCAGGATTAGACAGTTCGGCCCCGGTGCCAGCAGCTGTCTGGGTGCTTGGGTTACGGCTTGACAGTTTGAAGGGACAAGGTCTGGTGGGAAAGGACTGCTTGGGGGTGAAGGGAGGGGAGGAGAGGCTGGCAAGTGTGGAAGCAGGGGGAGACGGGTCAGGATCAGGCCCTGGGGGCTGTTCCCATAGTTTCTCACCAGCACCCTTGTCCCCAGGGCTCAGATGAAGAAGCCTGGGGGAGCTGGGCTGCTAGTGGTTTGAAGGAGGCTGTGGACCCCCATAAAGATCCCCCCTTTCCCCGTGGCTGTACAGCCTTTTCTCCTGTACTTTGCACTGTGGGTGGTCATGGCTGGGCAGGAGGCACTTGGAGTGACTGGATGTGCCCTGGGCCAGCACGGGAGCTATTCCCACAGCCTTTTCTTCAGGCTAGGAGTGGTGCTGTGCTTACCAGCCCCTCTCCATGAATCATACTGTGGCTCTGGTTCTTTCCAAGAACCTTTGAGGAGCCAGTGGGAATTTCTCTCCCGGGTGGGTGAGGTGGAGCTGATGCCTTTTCGAGCCATTCTGTCCCCTGGCATCCAAAGGACTTGCAAACACAGCTGTGTTGGGGAAGCAAAAACCTTCCATGTCTCAATGTTGTCTTTGATTTTGTTTCAAGCGAGGGAAGGGCTTGGGATGGGCTGTTTTGTCTTTTGTTTTCAAAGTTTTTGGCAAAAAAAAAGGCCCTGGCTGTCTTTCATCAAATACCAGCACAGGGAGAGGGAGTGAGGAGGGAGAAGCAGCATGGCTTACTGCATGTAAAAAGTGCTGACAATGTCAGGAGCCATCCTGGGAAAAAAAGCTCTTTCTTATAAGGAGAACAGTGAGTTTTAAGGGTTTTTTGTTGTCATTAAGACAGGAAATTCTTTTGCAGCTTCTTACAATGCAAATACATCCCCCTCGCTGTGGAAGGGGTTTACATCACTATTCTTTCAGGGAAGACAAGTTTAAGGCTGACACAGTTCATTGCTTAGAGTTTCCATGCAGACCAGCATCCCTGGGGCAGTTCTCTGTCTGCAGGGACACCGAGGTGCTGTGGACAGTGCTCCCTTTCCTGAAACATATTTGGGTTGGCAGCTGCCCTGTGAGACTTGTGAGACTTTGTGAGCAGCAAAGTGAGAGCAGCAGTGTCATTGCAGTGCCCATGTCCTTCTGGGCACTGCTGTGAGTGTGGGGGCTCCCAGAGAGCCCAGTGCCCCCGAGGTTTTTGGGGAATGGCTTGGAGGAGCTCCCATTCTCCTACTGGGCTTTGCACCCTGACACAGTGCTTTGCAAGGTGTAACACATTGCTTTGCGCCATTAGAAGATTCATCCACTCTTGGGGCAGCTGATGGGTTTGATTTGAGGTGAAGTGCCCCATGTTCGGGTGTAATGGCCAGTGTCCCATGGGAACCTGCACTCCAGTAACCATCTCTCCTTCCCCAGGTGGATGTGGCAGCCATGGCACGGCTCTTTGGCTACGTGGATGTGACTGACACTGGCTTCATTGTGGCTGTGCTCTCCATCGCCTTCAACCCACTCTTCTGGAATGTGGTAAGAGCTGCCTGCACTCCAGCTGCTCCTTCACTCTCAGCCTTCCTTTCTCAGCTTCCTTTGTGATGCACTTTTGGAGGAGAAACCTCTTTTGGGGAAGTCTGATGGGCTGGGTGGGGGGAATGGTGCTCAATTAGACATTAGAGGTGGGTGAGCAAGGAGCTGTGCTGCAGAGTGAGCTCCTGGGGCTGGAGGTGACCATGAGGGATGTCACAGAGGAGGTGAAGGTGGGAGCCAGCACAGAATGCAGCAGGAATTAGGAGCTGAGCTTGGGAGAAGGGGGAGAGCGATCAAACCCGTCCTTCAGGCACTGGTCACCACTGGGACCGAGCATGAACAGCATTAACCCCCATCGGGGGGCTGCACTGCATACGCTGCCCACTGCTTCCCCTTGAAATATGTTGGCAGCTGTTTGTGTGGATGGCAGGAAGGAAAAACTCTCAGCCAAAAGTTAACCTAAAAAAAAAATTCCTCCTCCACTGCAAAGGCTGGCAAAGAGCTGCAGGGTTGGCAGCAAGCCAGCCCCAACGGGAGCAGGGTACCTGTGCTTGGGTGGTGTTCGCTGTGTCTGTGGAGGCCACAGTGCTCCAGGAACCATGGCTGGAAGAGTGTCCACTGCCCTGTACCACTGTGGTTTGCTGCCTCCCTGCAAGAGCAGCAGGAATCATTGTTGGCCCTGTTTCTGAGCATTGCAGAACCAATGTGCCAAGCAGGGAGAAGCTTTGGGCAGGCTGGCTGCAGGATGAGGGGACTCTCACCCCACAGCACCCTCAGCAGCACAGCTGAAGTATGGGGTGAAATGTCCCTGCCAGCACTTATGGGAATGGGATGTTGTTTCAGCCATGATTCCAAAATCTGCCCACCAAACCTCCCGACAGGGATTCTCTCCCTGGAGAATTCTCCTTAAAGAGGCCTTATTTTTCCGGAGGGGGAGGACTCATCTCTCTCTGAGCGTGGGGGCTCTTGAGATTGTCTCACGCTGGGCTTTGGAAAAGCGAGGCTCTCCTGGCTGTGAGTCACTTTGGAAACCTCTGTCAGAGCTCTTTGTTGCAGCCTCCCTAATTTTTCATGCAACTTGTTATTAAAAAGTCTCACGGTGTCTGAAATGCGAGCTGGAATATGCCACATTATTTCGACTGCGGAGTCATCATTTAGCATAAAGAATCAATGAACAAGAAGATTCAGGATGTGGTCTCGGGGGGGGTGGGGAGAGACTGGCTCTGGCAAAAAAACTGCATGAAAGAGAAAGAAAAAAGTACTTTATTAGCATCTGCTGCTACGCCTGCAACTCATGGGACGCCTGCAGCTTGGGAAATAGCGTTGCCTTTTGGCTCAGGAGTTTGGCTGCTGTTAAAGGACAGGGAAAGCTGATGTAACAGCAGGAAGTTCGTTGCTCTGCGTTGCTGTTGTCCCCTCCCGGTGACTGGAGAGCGGTGCCGTTGGCAGCAGGTGGCACTCCAAGCCAGACGTGCAAGGCTGGGTCTGGGAGCAGGAGGCACCTCGGCGTGGGGTTGAGTGAGCAGCCCGAGCTGGGTGTTGGGGGAAGCTCTGGGGAGGTGAACGTGGCATTCAGTGTTTCCCCAGCTGTAACAGGCCGGGTGGATCTCACAGTCCCTGGGCCTCCACCCCTCCATGCTCTGCTCGAGCACCCGAGCATCTCCCTCGAGTTTTCAGTCACAGTGTGTGGCTCACATCAGGCACTTCTGGAAGGCTCTTGCAGGGGATCTGTGGGTACTGCAGCCCTAAACAAGCCCCCAGTGTTGGGTACATTTCAGCAAGAGTGGCCCCAGACATCCCTGATTTTCTCTGACCTGCTTCCTTTACCTCCTCCTCATCCTTTTTTCCATGTGATCAGTGTCCCCTGCCTGCACCCAGCCAGCAGCTCTTTCTTTCCCTACATCCCTGCACAGGCTCCCTCTGTCCCTGGCTATTTGGGTTCCTTCCCAGCAGCTGAGATCTCTTCTGCATCTGAATTACTCTGGGTTTCCAAGAGCTTAAGTGCAAAGACTGGATTTCTGCACAGCACCAAGCACTCTCTACTCTCTCTGCTCAATAAGTACTGTGGGACCATGCTCAAAATCCCTCCTGTGCATGAAATTCCTGATTTGGATAGAAATTGGGTGGGGATGGATTGATTTAGTTCAGTGTCTTAATTCCCTGTTTCTGCTGAACTCCAGCCAGGTCTGCCTCTTCCGAAGTTTGGCGCCGGGTTGTCCTTGCTATGCAGTGCCTCTGAATAAATATGTGGTGGGGAAACCCTGGCTCCATGCGGTGCTTGGATCATGGAGAGGTGCATATCAAGGCCTCCAGCACAGCAAGGTGGCCTAGTAAGCACCAGGCTTGTTTCTCTGGGACTAAACCTGCAGAGTTTGGGGATGAAGCACGAACTCTGCAGGCTGTGGAGGAGCGTGGCTCCAGAGAAAAACCTGATGCTTGTCAGGTCGATGGATGTACTTTGGCTAAGAGAGCAATTTCAAGGACCAGAGCCTAAGTGGGGCAATTTGCAGACTCCAGCTGGATTGTGCTGATGCTCCCTCCTGTTCTCCACAGGGGAGAAAAGCTATTCCAAAAAGGCCTCGGGACTCCCAGTTCCCACCCTCCTCCCTGTGGGCATGTGCAGGAGGCCACCATGGGTGTCTCCCCAGGGCTGCCCACTGCATTTCCCCATCAAACTCAGGGCTTGCACCCCTTCTTCTGCTTCCATGCCCTCCATATATGTTAAAATCCCATCCTTGCCTGGGCAGCCCCCAGGTTATGTTGGCCACAGCACAGCTTGGATGTGTTCCTGCACTGTTCTCTGGTTTTTCCCTTTTTTTTCCCCCTCTCCTCCTCATGCTGTCTCTGCTTTCCCACCTGCCATGGCTGTTATGAAAGGAGCTACTGGGAGCCGTGGTCCTGCATGAGGCAGGAACACAGGTGAGATCCCAAAAGGCAGCAGTGGAGCTGTTTTGGGAATGAAATCACTTCAAACTCCCCAAGGATGTTCAGTGCAGCGGGGAGACCTGAGGTACTGTAGAGGGGCACCCGGCAAGGAGCAGGCACATCTCTGGAGCTGTGCCATAAAACGTTAATGAGGCCAGAGCAGCAGGAACTTCAATAAATCCCATCTGTGTTTGGAAAGCTGCAGAACCATGGGAGAAGCTTCCCATCCCTTGGTAACTAAGGAAGGTATTAAATAACAACTCCTCAGGGACAAATATTTTCAAGTCAGGAGAGGCAGCTAACCTGCACGCAGGAGGCTTTAAAGAGCTGGCTGAGCCTTTTCACAGGGGGACTTTCCAGAAAGCTGGAAGGTTTCTGTCACTCTCAATAGCAACCAGGCATAGCCATGAGGCCACTAGTCTGACGTCCATCACCACGCAAGTGAGTTTTAAGTGGGAAGTGCATCCATCAGCAATCTTTTCCTGATTTGAGCCTCTTAAAAATTTAGGTCTGGCGTCAGGGACCGATTTAGAAATGGCTCATCTTCAGCTGCCGCCCCAGAGCTCGCTCCTCCCGTCACCTCTGGTCACCCCCTCGAGACACTCGTGTGTCTCACAGGAATCTGCAGGGTGAAACCCCAAATGTCACAGTTAGGAACAGGCTTGGCGTAATTTAGCGTGATTTTAAAGAACACAGACCCCGTCAGACAGCGATTTTATTCTTCAAGGTTGCAGCTTTTCCTGTTCAGGGTAGCAAGATCTCTGTTCTAGACCTCTGTCAAGCGTTTAAGCTGCATGAGGTTTTGATTAAAGAAGTAGTAGCTGCGCAGGGACCTGGGCTGACAACGCCTGGCTCCTGATGGATGTGCACCTCTTGGTTCATTTATTTTTAATTTCCCATCCTTTTCTCCTTCTTTGGAGATTGGAGGAATCTGCCAAGTGGGTAAGAAGTGCTTGTGCTGGTGGGGAGGGGAGAGATTGCAGACACTGGCAGCCTGATTTCACCTACCTCTGACCACTTCTTGCTAAACTCGGAGGAAGGTGCCTGACCCAAAATCTCCCCACGCTGCTGGGAAGCAGCTGGAAGCTTGGAAGTTGCTGGGATTCAGACCTCAGTGAGAACTGAGAACTGAAACTCTCAGTAACCTTTTTAGGACAGGAGAAAAAAGCCTGATGCTGGGGGATTTCAGCAACTCTCACTGCCTGTCTTACAGAAGGGAAGGATTGAGCAGTGGTTTGATGGTGGTGTGTCAGCACCTCGCTGGGGAAAGGAAATTGCAGGGTATGGAACAGCTGCGTGAGGGCTGAGATGGCAGCAGGGAGTACACCTCAGTTAGCTGAAGTTTACAGCGCTGGGAGATGAATGAGTTGGGGGTGATTTAATGTTTTTTTTCTGGCCTTCAAATTCTGTAAGCCTGCGAGATTTTTGTGGGCTCCCCCGCAAACCTCTGCCTGCCTGCAGCCGTGGGGGAGAGCAGAAAACAGCCCTCAACCAGCTTCTGGAAAGTGCTTTTAGACCCCATCATAGAAGCCGCGGCACAGTGGCGATGATTATCTGCTTATAACAGATGCTAGATCAATAGCGGGGCTTCAAGCTATGCTGCAAGGCAATTGACTGCAGAAAGTGTTTCTTTATTGGGGTAAAGCTGGGCTTGCAACGAGGCTCAGATTCGCTCTTACATCTCCGGTCTTAAAATGTCACCACCAGCTCTGATGCCTTTCATCCTTTGTGCAGGGAGAGAACGCACATTATTCATAATTGGACTCTCTACCAGGCAGCAATAGCCGTTTTCATTTCCTACAATGGCTGAGAAAGAGTGAGGATTAGCCTTTTTTTTTTTTTTTCCTGTCTCCCAAACAGCATTTAGTGGCAATTTTATTCCAAGTGACTTGGTAACGCTTTCACTCAGGCAGCGAGGGCTTCGCGTGTGGTTTGCGGATGGCATCGATTCTCCAGCTGTCTTATAACAGAGCAAGTCCTGGCTGGGTGTGTAACACCACCAGCCCTGTTTGTCTCCTAAATTTAGCTTTTCCAGTGTGTTGACACTGCTGTGAGCCACATAACAAGCACCAAAACTGGGTCACACCCTCCAGTGTGCCGGCTGGAGTGGCACAATTAGGAGCGCTGGCACCTTGAGGGAGAGCCACATCCTTCGTCCCAGCACTGCTTCCCGCAGCCTCCCATCTGGAGGTGGTGATGTTTTTGTCTAAATCCTCTTGAAGAAGCTGTGCAATATATTTTTATGATATCCTTGCAGGCTGAGCTGCCTGAGGTGGGGGAAATCATGGAGCCCAGCCTGGCCAGGCAGCTGTGAGCTGAGATGCTTCATCTGTGTGTTGAGCCAGGCATGGTCTCAGCCCTTGGGACTCCAGGCAACGTGGTGGCAATCATTCCAACAGCTGCCCACCCACTGTGCACAGGTACCTGCCAAGACAGGCTGTGCTTGGTCAGCTGAGCCATTTCTGTGCCTATTCCTAGCATGAATTTGGGATCCAGCTGGTGTGCGACGTGCCTGCTCAGCGTTTCTCAAAACCAAGGTCAGAATCTGTCTCTCACCTCACAGCTGACCCGAAAAGCAACCTCCTTTTTTTAGCATCTGCAGAATGCTTCTCTGAAAACCCAGGGTCTTTGTTGTATATACTGGACTTCTCTTGTTTAGTGTTTTAAAAATAAACTGCAGGCTGCTGGCAGCCCTGCTGGAGTAGCTCAGCACATGTACACAAAAGATGAAAAAAATTTATTTAAGCCAAGAGTCTTGTTTCCATATGCATCAGAGGATTACCTGTAGACCCTGGAAGCTGGAAGAGGCCCTTTCTTCTCTATCCCACGCTATCCCTATCCTGCTATCCTGCTGCTAAACCCTTTCACCTGCTGATGAGGTGCTGATCAGAGATATTAGTCTATGAAATGGCAAGTCTGTGACCACCTGCTTCTCACGGGACAAGGCAAAAAATGCAGCTGGAGGCAAAAAAGAAAGTGATGTGATCTACCCAGACCGGGAGGCATGGAAGACATTGGGTCCTCCCACGTGGTCCTGGGCTTTGGCAGTGTTTGTGCGTAGCCTGGGGACTGGGAGCTGCTGGATCCCTGAGGGGAGAAGCCCACTGACATCCCCAGGACATCAGCAATCCAGGGGCTGGACAGGGACTTCCCGTGCTCTGTGCCTGCCACAGTCACAGACGTGAGCCGGCTGTTCTCCAGCTGTGCCGTGGCACAGACTGTTTTGCAGAAGCCTACCCAGTTCCCAGAAGGATGGGATCTCCCAAAATAGGCTGTCTTGACGAAGAAATGCAGAGACATGCAGTCTGCTGGGTGCTCCTGGGAGGTTATTCCTGTAAGCCCTGCAGCCGCGCTCCCGTCACAATGCAGTTGGATCTCCTGCACGTCTGGAGATTCATGTGGAGGGAGACACTGGGGTTTCATGGATCCAGCTTGTGGCAGGATGGCACACATGTTTGGCACCCCAAAGAAAATGCCACCTCATTTTCTCTATTTCCCCCACTCCATGAACTCTGAGGTGACATCTCCTCCAGTTGCTCACATGGCAGCAGCAAATGGGTAGAAAAGTAGATTAGTAAATCAGTAAAGCAAAACCCTCCTTCTCTTTTCCACCTATATGATGTCCCCAATGACAAGAGCAGCTGGAAATGGTTCTTGGCAGGAGCATCCCACATCCCTGCTCTCCTGAGTGTGAAACAAGATAGTTCAGCACTCCGATCACAGCAGCGCTTGTTGGAGGCTGGTTCTTAGTAAATATTGGGAGCCTCATCTCTGTTAAAGCAAACAAGTATGTGCAGCCCCCTGGGCTGCCTTACAAGGCTTTTAAACCCCTGTATCCCAACCCAAGGGAAGGGCTGTGGAGCCACTGCCTCATTTTCCTTTTCCCTGCCAAGCCATCTGAACTTCTGTGCTTGTTCCCATATAGGAATGAGGGGTGACTTTCTTAGGAAATTAAAAATTTGGTTGCCAGAACAGCTGGAAACCCCAGGCCTGCCTGTGCACCTGCACGTGGCTTCATCAAACTCCCCTGATCTCCCAGCAGATGTTAGTGTCAGGGAGAGGAAGGCTGGTGGGAGCTCTTGATTTTCGCGTACATCACGGAAATTGTGACCCACCGTGGTGCAGTATCTACTCATCTGGATTGGACAATATCTTGTTTGGCTTTTTTTCCCTTGTAGAACCTTTTTTGTTCCCTCTCTTTACTCCCCCAGAGCAAGGATGATGTGGCCGTGGGCTTGTTCTGCGGTTTGGGATGTGCGAGCTGCTGCTTTGTCTGGCTGAAGGGTTTTCACTCGCTGTCTGTGTAGGCACATTCATTTTTGGTGTGCTTTGGAGAAGAAAAAGGCTATGAACAGCTCACACCCCTGAAGAGGGTGAAATAGAGATGGGTTTTAGCAATTTTCTATGCTTTTGGCTGTTGTGGGGAAGCCTGGCCGTCAGGGCTCCCACAACACCTTCATCACCTCCTTTGTGCGGTGGGAGGTTTGCTCGTTATCTGGTTTCTGCTTCGCTTATAAAAGAAGCTGTAATTGTAGCAGCTCCTTGCCATAAAAGCACAAAGACATTTTCAGGGAAGGAAAGTGTGCACGCAGCTTTTATGATCCTTTACAGTACTCCTTCTGCCCACTTTTCTCACCTCCTGCCCTTTGTCCAGCATCATCCCCGTGCCTGCCTGCTGTTCAGCACGACCCCCTCTGGCTCGAACCTCTTCTTTGCTATAGAAATGCCCCTCTAAGATAGAAAGCATCCTCCTCATCAGTCTTCTTGGGTTAAGAGAAGATAGACTCCCAAATGCCCCCACGTAGCCAGGTGTTCCAGTTCCTGCCTCTTTCCTCAGAATTGTGAGCCCAACAGCAGATGCTCAATCTGCAAAATCTCAGGGAGGACTTTGAACTGGGGAAAAGAACCTTTCCATCTGTCTGTGACTGCAGTGTACACCCGTTAATAGGACTGAAGTAATACCAAATCAGATCACCTTGAGGCACGCATGCTTGTTCCTATAAAAAAACAGAATGACCTCAGACGAGATACAGTATTTTTAACTATGAAGCATTCCTACTAAGTGCCTTTTCCTGTTTATTTTTACCAGGACATTGTTGTAATGACTGCAGACTTACTCATTTCATTCCCAAGGCTGGAGAGCAGCAATGAATTCGTTTCATTTCGAGATTTTGTTGTACAATCATTTTCCAGAGATTGGTGTTCTCAGAAGCCAAAGCGAGTGCGTTGCCCAAACGAGGAACATTACTTTTCTTCCTGTAGCCATTAAGCTTTGGTACCTGCTGCAGATGCAAGAGGATCATAGCTGAAAGGACTTGCTCTGCCTCCTTCATCCACCTCTGTGTAAGGACTCTGGTAGAAATTTGTGGAGCAAAGGACCGTGAGAGGGTTTGAGCACTGGATGCGAGGCTTGTGTCTGCATCCCTGCATTGGGCTTTGAGGCTGCAGAAGGGAGAAGGAGCTCCCCTGGGACGTAGATCACAGGGTCTGAGGATGACTGTTCACCTGGCTTTTGGGTTACGTTTCTTGCACCGAACAACTGCAACGGGGCACGTGGTTACACCCACCCACACCTGGAGGAACCCCAGCGCCAACCCCAGCAAGGCCGAGGGGTTCGGTGGTTGTATTTAACCCTTCAGGTTGTTGTTACTTGTTGTGCCTCACGGGTTGAACATCTCATCCCCGAGCAGAGGGGAACAGCGCGCGGCTACTGCGTTACATAAAGATCATATTGTCCCTCTCTATTGTTGGCCGCCCAGACGGCAGCAGCATCACAAACATGCGTGTCCTCAGTGCCGTGGGAAATGTTCCCAGGGGTGGCTTAACACAGAGTGTGGAACGTGATATGACGAGCAGGGAGAGGACAGGAGGCCCTCCAGCCGAAATCAGTGCTTGCCGAGTGCAGCCAGTGCAACCAATACCTCTTTTCCAGTGAACTCTCACTACTCTGCGAAGGGGTATTAGATTTCTCTTGCATTTTGTGCTCTGTGAGGCATATTTATTTTCTTCTCTCCCCCCCTTCCCTGTCCCCCTCCTGTCACAGCTCCTGTGGGAGCCTTGAGCGGGTACACTCTGTCCAGAGGATGGGTGTGTTAGGAGTCCTTATTAGCAGACTTATTCCAGAGAATTAAACCCTAATTTCACAAAAGGGCAGCGAGAGAGCGCCTGCAGCTCTGGGAGAAGCTGAGCTTTGTGTGTTGTTTGCAAATAGCACAAGAAGTCCTGGTCTGAGCCTGCTGGTCCTGGTCACTGGGGTATTGTGACCAGAAGAGTAATTGTTGTGTTTCTTTACTTCTTAAAACAAAAATTACAAAGTGGTGTACAAGGAAACTGGCCATGCCTCCTGTCGCTTGTGCCTCCACTTGTTTTCGGTCTCAGGGCTTTAAAATGTTCCTAATCCTCTTCCACTTCATCTTTTTACAACCCTGCTGCAAAATGTGCCTCTGCGACACCTGTCATTGTTTCTCCCTGAATTAATAGTTGTGTGTAATTGTGACCTGCCACAGGATGCTGTCTTGCTCTGTCAAAAAGAGAGATGCTAATGAAGAACATTGGGTACCACATTACGGGAGAGCAAGGCTCGACTCGCCGGGATGTGGGACATGTACTTGCCGTACTGTTATTGCCAGCCTGGGCAGAAATGGTATTTCTGTCTCTCATCAGTCACTGGCTAATGATTGTAATTTTTACTTGCTGAGAAACTCTGGATATAATGGACTTCATTAACAGATACATGAGATGCTACCAGACCTGCATTAGGGGGAGAGAGGAAGAAAACAACCCCTGCGTGGAGGAAATTTTATTATTTATCCGTAGCAGTAGAAGTGATGCGGAATTAGTGTGGGATTCGGCGGTGTGGCTAATGAGCTGGGCTGAGCTGGAATCCAAGCAAACCTATTAACACGAGCAAACTGCAAAGATGATGCCCAGGCCTGAAAACCCTCACATCCAACACGAGATCCAAGCAGTGTCTGGGATGGCTTGGCCACTTTATCTTCCTCTCCATGGGTCCGGGTGGTTGCTGTTGTGTTTGTGTCTCGAGAGGCTGCTGTTTGCTGTCACCCCCCCAGCCCTTCTCCTTCCCCTTCTCTCCTGCCAGCTCCTTCTTACTCATAACACTGGGTGAATTGGAGCTCCTGATTTAATCTTTAAGACAACAGAGCCAAAGTATTTGCACTCCCATGGGCCACAGCTGCTTGAATAATTACCCGAGCTGAAACATTGCAGTTCAGCCCCAGTTTTCAGTTGCAGGCAGTGGCACATCTGCAGGTCCAGCTGATTGGGGTCACAGTGACAGAGCTGAGTGCTCATGCTCGTACCCAGGCATGTATCTGCAACTAAATACAGGCCATACAGGAGAGGAAAAAGCACCTGATTTAGCTGACATCTGCAGTATAGCTTTATACAGTCTCTTTGCAATGAATCAGAGGCTGAAAGAAATGTCAGAGTCGTTAGATGACCTCAATCTCCTTTTACCTGGAACCTGTGAAGGCTTGTCTCAGTTCGGGAACAGGGTATTCTTACGTAGGATACACTTGCTGAAGATTGACCATTTTCATTCCAGCTAGAATAACTGGTTTTTAATCAGGCTGACCTTATTTGCAACAGCAATAGTGATTTGAACTAGAGGTTTGGAGCAATGTTGGAAAGCTTTGAAGAGCAGAATAGATGCCTTGTGACACAGATAAAGCTTTATCCCCACATTTAAAACCAAATCCAAGGCACTGAGGAGAATTCAGAGGGACTTGACCTCAGCACTGTGATCCATTGGGATCCGGGGCCTAATTTGGAAATAACGCAATGGAACGGAGGCGAGAAAATAAAAGGAGAGTCTTAAAAAAAGGAGAGACGTTTGTCTTGTAATGTGGCATTTGTACTGAGTGCTTGCTGACAGTGTGGTGCAGCAAAGAGCTTGTCTTCCTAAATCGATGCCAGTTCAAACATCGTCAGTGCTATTGTCGGATCGCTTTGTTTGGAAGTGGGTCTGTTGGGTAGACAGCCTGTTTTGGTGAAGCAGCTGTGTAGAAAACTTCAGACACTTCTCCAGCTTTGCTTTTTTTAGGGTTGCATGAATACAAGCAACAAGGGAAAAAAATAAGCAAATACAGGATGTGAGATGGATCTGAATGTTCTCAGTCACTCGAGACCAACACACACCTTGGCTTCTGGTTGGTTTGGGAAGGTGCCTGCTACAGACTGCCTGAGCAAAATCCGATCTGTTTCACCCAGGGAAAATGCTCCCAGCTTCAGAAAAATGTATGAAAATACGAGGTTTGTGGTTTTCTGGATGGGAACTGTGTGCAATGGGAAGCTGAGCGTGGGCCAAGTCATCTGGGCATGGAAGATGAAAAGAAATCCGGCAAAATGCTTCACCGTCCTGCGCATGAGATGCTCATCTGGCAGCACTTACCTTCCCTCTGGGCTCCAGCAGAGCCCCAGATACTTGTGTAGGGGCAGCCTCTGCCTTTCCCTAATCTCAGGAGATTGTTTTATTTGGTTGTATTCATGGTTTAGAGGAGCTGGGTGTGTCCCAGCTGATCCCCATTCCCTCATGCAGACCATGAGTCCCTCCCACTGCTTGGCCATCCCCACCACATCCCAGGCCGGGACTGGAAAGATCCTTCCCCATCCCGTGCTGCGCTCTGGAGAAATCATTATTTCACAAATATTTTTTCCATGGGATTTTTTGGCCGGGAGAGTTGGTTTGGGCCTGATTCCCTGTGGCTGGAGCGCATCACCCTTTCCCTTCACTCTCGGGGAGCTGCTCATAAGGGCTCCCCATGCCCACTCTCAAAATTAATTAACACAGCTCATTCTGGCTTATTGAAATCACCTGCCTTCAGCTTCCAGCACTTTGGACATAAATCATGAGCTCTTTGCTTTGAGGAGAAACTGTTCAGATTTTGTGTTGGAAATTGCTAGCAAATGCAGCCCATATTCTGTGTCATTTTTGTTTTTATTGAAGAGGAGAGGATGTGGCTCATGGAACATCCATGGACCTGGGCTGCCTTGGCATACGCTAAGCAGGGGCTTGTTTTTGTTGCAGCCTGCTGATGAGATCCTACTTTGACAAATCACATAAACACTATTAGAGAAATGAAATTTTTTATCTAACTGTTTATCATGAGTGGATTCAAGGTAAAGGCTCATATGGAGGTAATCTCAAGGGATAACTCTGAGGTAAAGCGTACCTAGTCCTTATGAAACCCTTATCTGTTTACCTGCCAGCTTGTTTTGTTTCCCCAGCTCAAGGCTGTTAGCTGGGGTGACCTGTGCCGTTTCAGTCCAATTACTTTCACTGGAGATGGATGCAGGGGGGGGTATTTTTTTAGGCTAAACCTAGTGGAGGCAGGCTGGGTTTCTTTAATATCTTTCCACTTTTAAAGAAGTGGAGTCACTTTACTCTTCTCCCTGTGTCAAAGTGCTCAGACTGGACCCTGTTGACCCCCTCGGCAGCAGCATTCATTGGAAAAGAGTCACTAGAAGAGGCACTCCAGCTTGTGTTTCATCCTCTTAACTTGCTGGTTTGCATGATGGGCTTTAAAGGCAGTGAGGTTTGTCACGCTGGTTTGTCTCAGCACTGCAGCTCCACATCCAGTCCCTTGGTTTTGGAGAGGAGCTTGCCCTGTTTTCTGCTTGTAGCTAGTTCTCTTCTTCAGCCCCTAGGATGTTCTCCATTTTTTTTGAAGCACTTTGTGTGTTCCAAACCAACTGCTCCGCTGTGAGAGCCTGCAAACGTGTGGCTTTTTCCTCTTTGTCACCTGGTTGTGCAGCCCCACCGTTCCAGCTGGCTGTTCCACACCGCAGTGTCCTTGCACAGCCAGTCCACACACCGCCTTGTCTCTCCAAAACCCTGCTCCTGTTTCTTTTGGCTGGAATGAACAACAAACGCCCCATCCAGAGCCCATGAAAGGCAATGGAAAAATCTTCCTTGCGTCAAATCGACGCTTTCCTTTCCAAACTGAAAACCCTTGGCAGACACGGGTGAGCTAAGCCTTGCTGCTCGGCAGCTGTTACTGCCATGCACCAGTGGGGAAATGGGAGAGGGGAAAAACGAGCTGGTATAGTATCCTGGGGAGACCTTTTGTGGCTGAGCTGGCCCATCCCCATCTCTTGGGACAACCTGTGAGGCCTCTGCCCTCAAAGCCTCTGGCCAGAGCCTCCAGTCTCTGCCAGGAGTCCCTGCCCTGCTCTGGCTCCTCGTGCATGGGCACAGGCTGTCACCTGTTGTCCCCAGCGCCTGTTGCTCATCATCAAACCATCTCTGGGTGCATCTTTTTCCTGGGGCATTACGATGAAAAAGCCTTTACAAGCTGCGTGGGCACAGTCTCTGACCTGCTTTGCCTCACAGTCCACGTGAAACTGTGGTAAGACGGTGCCTGTCTCTTCTCATATCACTTTAGTGTTTTAATTGCATGAACTGGAAGCTGCTGCTCCAGCACTTGGTGGGGGAACTTCGCAGAGCTTTAATCACTTGCTAAAAAGCTTTCAGGCTGCATTACCATCTCATGGCTCTCTGTAATGGAGAGTCTGTGCCCTGAGAAACCTTCAGAGAAATAACTCAGTCTCTGGATCAGGTAGTCCAGAGCTGCTGCAGTTTTTCCTGGTGCAGGCAGGAAGCAGCTAAACAAAGTGGAGCCCATTGGGGTACTGACAGGAGCTGACAGCCTGTGACCACCTCCCTCTGGGTGCTGTGCTGGCAGGAGGGACTTGTAGTCTCGTGGTGGTCTCATGGTCACCCCAAGTGCCAGCCTCTCCTCCTGGAAAGTGCAGTTGGGAGAGCTCAGCCTGCATCTCTGCAGTGTTGGTTTTCCATGATTTAGTGCTTGCCCTGTGGCACCCACTCCCAGCCAGGCCTGGAGCCAGTGCCCACCTCACTTGTGCCTTGTGGATGCATCCTGTGCCATGGGCTGTGCTGGGAATAATAGGGATGAGCAGCAAGGGACTGCAAGAAGTGCTGTGGCAGGGCAGAGGGATGGATGGGCTGAGGGCTTTGGGGAGGCCAGGGGACAGCTCAGATGGGCAGAGGTGATGCTGCCATCCTGCCAAAGGGATTGCAAGCGATGGCATGTGGGTTAAAGACTGCTGAATAATCTGCTGGCCCAAGTGGAGAAGCACAGCTGAGAACTGGTGGTTCATAGTATAGAAGAGGTGGTGGATGAGGGATGCTGGAGGGACTGGCCTGCTAAAGGCTGCAGGAGGGAAGACACCATAGTGTGCCCTGTGTTGGTAGTCACTGACCAGCAATATGAGTGCATGGTAGACCATTACCTGTCTGCCAGGCCCTGCCCATGGGCTGGGTTTAAAGCCCTTGTGGGTTTAGGACCCCTTCCCAGGGCCGTATTTCCGTCTGGGGCTGGCCTGGTGCTCATGGGCAGCACGAGGAAGGCAGTTCTGTGCTTTGTATCGCCAGCACTGCTGCGCCGGAACGTGACTGCAGGGAGGTGACGGCTAATTGCTGCAGCGAGTCAAGGACTGTTTAAGCAGCTAATTAATTCCTCCTAATCAGCCCTTGATCTGTTGAAAACTGCATGGCATTATCTCCTCTGCTGCAACACCTTGATAATTCCTGTCTGAATGGCCTTCACGGAGAACATATTTAAATAAACTCAATAGAGATTTCAGACAGATAGCAACTATAATTACCAGCTTGTACAAATTAAAACCGTGGTTTGTTCTGTTCTTTTTCTCCTGCCTTTGCTGCCCAGAGCTTCTACTAATCATGTTCCTGCTGCCAGTGGCACGCCAGTCCCCCGGGCATTTTCTGCACATGCCTTCGGAAAGCTCGTGCCGGTGCCTGGTCCGGGGTGTGCTGATGTTTCGGATGAGCCTGCACATGGGCACATGCCAGCCTTGGCTGGTGTTTTTCCTGTGCCGGGGGCTCACTGCCATGCAGGGGAGCTGCAGGAGCAGCCCCCACACGCCCCTCGGGATTGCCATGCACTATCCTCCCCAGGACCAGTCCTGCAGTTCCCCCCCCACCGTCTCTCCTAAGGTTTGCAACCTCCTGGAAATATAGAGTTTTTCTCACCTAGGAGGGGCACAAGCACTCAGACATTGGCCTTGAGTGGCCACAGGAGCCCAGGCTGGAGCTTTCAGTCATGGTGTTCAACTGTAGGTGCTTCCCTACATCACTTTGGCAATGGATTGCCTGCACTGAGTGCTGCTGGCTGCAGCAGGGCTTGAGCACACTTTATTAGGAGGGGTAAGGTCAGGCCACACTCATTTCCTTCACAGTCACTTGGGACAGCCAGAAGGGCTGGCTCCTCTGGCATTTGGCAAAGGTCAGCCAGCCCTGGTGCTCACGTTTCCATTCCAGCTCGCTCTGCTTCCCTGCCTGCTCCTGGGAGCACCAGAGCCACGGTCTGGGTGCTCAGGTCTATCTTTTAGGTAAATGTAATAGCTGCGAGGAGGGTGGTTTTTCAGCATCCAAGCATTGGATAGCAGAGAGAAGAGAATGTTGCTATGCTTTAATGAGGCATTACAGCAAATCAGAAAGCAAAAATGGATTTTTCGTAACAGGAAGAGGTCGGTGCGTCTGGTCCCCGTAGGTGAAATAAGGGTAGTATCAAGTTTCCTGCCCATTCAGCGGGTTGCAAGCCAACTGGGGCACATCTTCCCCTGTGGGAGGTGCTCTCTGACCCATACTTGGATGATGAATATATTTATGCCAACGATTTGACCAGGGCTGGAGCATCCCTAGAAGTGCGCAGAGCATCTCCCCAGGTAGACCCAGGATTTTGCAGGATGTGGACACATCCCCTCTACCCTGCTCCTGGGAGAGCTGAGAAGCAGGCACTGGCCTTAACCCTTCAGTGCTTCAGTTTTCCTTGGTTGAAGGGAGCTGCTAATCCATCCCAGCCTCCCAGCAAGGCTAAATTCACTAGCTCCTGCTCGGTTTTCTTCAGGTGCCATGGCGATAGGGCAGTGTGAGGACATAAAATGACTGATTTGCATCGAGATGCAAAATGTCCCTTTGTCCTGAGCCTTTGGGTTATCTGGTTTCATTGCCCATTTCTGGGGCGAGCCAGATATAGCAGTGGAATCACATGGAAGAGCACAAAGGCTCTAATTCAGAGCTGGGACTGAGCAATTAAAATGTAGTGTGTTCCAAAGCCAGGTTCCCTGGATGGCAGACAGAAAGAATCAATTTCCTTCAAACAAATACTAAATATTAATGAGAGGCCGTGGTCTGCCATCCACACGGAGCTGGAAAGAGCATTTCCCGTTGATCACTGCAGAGGCAGGTTTATGGGATGAAATTGCTTCTCGAGTGGTTATTTGTGGCCTTTCCCGAGGTACCTCGGGATGGTTTGCCAGCCCGAAAAAAAAGAAAAGGAAACTCAGAGCATTTCCATTTTCCATCCAGGCAGGCACTGGGAATGCGTGCTGGAGCTTTCATTTTTGTTTACGCACTTGCCCGGGTGGTTGGGGAGATGGCTGGGATTGGTTACATAGAAATCAGCCCTGAATTTACGTCTAGAAGGAAGCAATTCCCTGGGAACATCAGCCAGCTGAGCCTGCCCCCGGAATGGCCTGCCAAAGGCAGAACATGGGACCCAAGAGCATCCCCAGCTTTGCAGCCACATCCGCTCACTGATTTATTTCAATAATGAGCATTGGGGGAAACATTAAAAAAATGACTTACGGCACTCACCAAGTATCCTAAAGTGAAAGCAGAGGGCTGGGAGCTTTGGAAAAGGAATTTTTTTCTATTGCTTTGACCCTTGGGTAAGTCAGGAAACCTTGTATTAACTCCATTTCCAAACTTGGAAGAAAAATGAAAAGGCTTCTCTCCCTACCTCTCCAGGACACTCCAGCTGTGGTGTGGGACTTTTCTCCCCAGTGCCGTGCTCACCCATGGGCAGCACAGTGCCAGCCTTGGCTGGGAGGGCAAAGAGCACAGCGGGAATGGTCTCAGCCCTGCTCTGTCCCACACACAGCCATGGAAGCTGCTGGAAGCATTTTGCATCCGTCACGCAGTAAATAATAACATGTCTGCTCATGATTTTATAAAACCATTAAGGCAGCTGCGTAGCCATGGGTCGATCGGGAGCTAATATTAGCTCGAAATGACTAAAATTAGAAAATTAGAACCAAGCCAGAACTAATTAGTTGTTCAGGGAATAGAACCAGAACCGGAACTAATTAATTGCCACTGAAATATCGCCGCGGGGCCCAGTGGGTGCCGCCGCTTCCAGCTCCGCACCAGCTTTGCTTGGGATGACTCCTGTGTGGGCTCGGAAAGGAGCCCAGAGTCCCATCTGAAGGCTGTGACAGCTAAATAAGAGTTGGCGGCTCAGTCCCAGCTGTGTGATGCAGCACAGACTGGGCTGTGCTGGGAGCAATCCCATCGCAGCCGAGGCAGCTGCTGCCGGAAGGGCTCGGAAAAGCGTCCCCTCGCCCTGGCTGCCCAGATGTGCCTTTCTAAAGGTGAGGGTAATTACAGTGCCCACCTCGAGGGCTCCCGGCAGCACACAAGCTCTTCCCTCCGATCCCAGCGGCTCTGCCTTCTCCTTCAGCTCCAGCTCTGCCGCCACTGTGATGCTCTGCAAAGCTCTCTTGAGTGAGCCAGGAGCTGCCATCCATGCAAACGCTGCCAGAATAATTTCCAGGGAATTAGGAAGTTGGTACAGATAACTGGCACGTGGCTGCATTTTTCCATCTGTGACTCCCATCACCTGCATGGTCACTTCTTTTTACTTTCCAAAGGTGGTAACTCACCCTGTATTTCTTTTTCCTACTCTCTCAGCGCTCAAACAGCAGCTCCGATTTTAGCAGCAGCATGACGCACGGTGTTTTAAATTCAATTTAGAATACAAACTATTTATACCAGCCAGAAAAAGGCAGTGAAGCAGCTCTCTCTGTCATGAGTGGATTTGTAATTTCGGAGCAATCATTGCATAACTAATTGAATCAGCTCTCAGCATGTGAAATCAGTGCCCTGCTTATCAGAGGTTTTCATCGTTCCCCCCTCTTGAAGCCATCAGTCCCCCTCCACCAGCAGCACTTTGTGCTTCTGCAGCAGCCTGGGAAGAAAGCAAGACCTGCAAAGCTGCCTTTTTCTGCTCAAATTGAGCCAATAAATTACCAAATACGTTCAGAGTAGATGAAGAGCTGGGTTGCAGGTGGCCCCAAAAGCTGCCCAGGCTCCATGCGAGGGAGTGAAGTACATTTGAAACTAATCAAGTGCCAACTGTGTCTGAGAAGCAAATTGGTGCTGAGATGTTCTGCTGACTCCCACTTCCTGCTTCGTTGCCCAGGTGTGCTCTCCTTGGCTGGAATTTTGGGTGTGATGTCTGATCCAAACCTCCGGCTTGGCACCTGAAAATGGAGCCTAAGAGGGGCGATAAATATAGCGACAGCTTTCCAAGGGGTACAGGAAAGGCAGAGAGCAAAGTATTTGTAAGGATTTTTATCAGCTGGGAGTGCAGGGCCTGGATTTGGTGGCTGGGGTGGATCTGGTCCTGCGGATTTTGGGAGCAGCTCCAGCCACCTGCATGCAGGAACCTCCTGGGGTTAGAGGGCAATTCCTCATCTGTGGGGCGGTTTGGGCAGGGGCCCATCAGCATCTGCAGAAAACAGAGCTGAACCTTACAGCCAGGGAAAAGTGTGCTGTAAGGGATGTTAATGCCTCCTCAGGGATGCTGCCTGTGTACATGTGGGTCCCAGGGTGTCACTGCTGCACTGAGATGGGTGAGGAGGGCAGATGAGCCCTAATGGCTACAATTGCTGAGTGCTAATGAAGGCCAGGCTGGTTCAGCTGGTACAAATGGAAGCAGTTCTCTGGGCAAGGCTAGCAGATCTTATCTTGGGCAAACTTGAGGGAACGCTTGCAAATTTTCTGGATGTGCACAGTGAAGGGTTCTTCCCGGGGTCAGGTGTGATCCCTGAGACCAAGACTGGACATAGGAGGTGATACGTCCCAGAAAATGAGAGCTGGGTGTCCCTGTGGTGCATCTCCTCAGGGATCTGTTTTCCTTCTTAGCAATGCTCTCAGCCTTGTTGAATGCCAAGCGTCATATTCCCCAAAACTAATGTGTAGGGTGGTTTTTTTGATTTTTTTCCATCAGCCCAGGCCTTGATGCTGCTGGCTGACCTGGTGTACAAGGGCATATGCAATGCAAGGAGGGTCTGGCATGGGTAGGAGAAGGAGCTTTCATCCCCAGGCTTGGCTCAAGGCATGTCCCATCAGTGGCCTCCACTTGCGTCTTGCACAAAGCCACACAGACAAAGTGTCCCCAGCATGTGAGGCCAAGGCTGTGGGATTTGGGCTCCTGGGGCAGCATGTGCCAGGCATCCCCAACCACCCACTTTGTTTTCTGTTGTCCCTCCAGGTGGCCAGATTGGAGCACAAAACACGAGTGTTCAGCCGAGTCTTCGGCTCTGCACATGCTGCCTGTTACTGCCTGGGCGCCGTGATCCTGCTGCTGAACTGTGTGCGGAGCCACTGGTAAGGAGCTCACCCTACTGACGTGTATCCATGGAAAGAAATGCCCCTATAGAGTGGGGGGGATGAGGGATATTTGCTCTGCAGTGCTGAATCCAGCCCCAGTGCATTGCTCTTCCATGGCTGGATAACTCCAGCCAGCAGCAGATTTATTCCAGGGTTTGTAATAAAGACAAGGGATACGGCAGGATGGCCAAACCCATCAGTTTCACCAGCCATTGAGTGTCACAGGTTTCCTTGCTCTGCTCCCTGGGGATGTTTCCTCTCCCCTGTGAGCAACCCAGGTGACAGGAGGGCTGTTTGCACAGGATGGATCATATGTAACAGCAGGATTTTTTAATTTTCTCATAAAAATCATAAACAAAATTAAAGCTGCTTTTAAGAAGCCGCAGTTTCCTGTGCAGAAGAGCAGGATTACCTGTGCACTTAGCAAACAGTCTCTTGAAACTCTTATCTACCATCTCTAAACACTACCTGGGCTTGCTAATAGTATTGTATGGCTGATACACCGTACACTGTGGGAATACGTCCTTTAGCATTCCCAGTGCAGCAGAGAGGTTTTACTGCAGAAGATTTCCTCAATGCCAGCAATTTATCTGTGATCTGGTAGGCTTTATCTTCACTGCTGTTAGTCGAGACAGACTCACTAAATTCCCAGATTCAATTATACCAGGGTCAGAGCTAATGGGTTGTTTAGTACTCTGGGTAATTTCCCAGGCGTAGAGATCTCTGGTTGGAATTTGCACATGTATTTAAGAGCTATGCCTTCCTGGAAATGACACCAGGACCTGCCCTTGCCCTTCTGTGTTTGTCCCAGCTACTGCTGATTGCAGAAACTGTAAGAAAGCTTGCAGTGAACAGGTCTGTAATCGAATGCAGGCAATTCAGAGGGCATGTGTGTGTGCTGCTGATGTCTCAGTGACACAGAGAGCTTGGATTTCGCTGGGGAATGTCTCAACAGTCTCTTGCACAAATTACATAGTCATTTGTTGTCTGGGAAGCAGTGCAAAGCCTTGTCCCTGCCTTTAATTAAAAACATGGGTGATGGAAGGACAGTCTCCATTCCTGCTGGCTCCTGGGTCAGTGAGGCTCACTGGGTCACTGACAAGACACTGACTGGGAACTGCTGGGAGAGCCAAAGGGGCCTCATCTGTCCCAGCACTATGTCCCACATTCCCCCTGTAGAGCCCTCAGAGCCCCACCAGGGCTGGCATCACTGGCTCTGCTCTGTCATGAGCCTGTAGACTCACTGAGTTTGGCTCTGCCTGCACAGCACAGCAGCTGGGCCCTGAAGAAACAACAAGATCAATTCAGGGGGCTGGAAAAGCCCCATCTGGACCTTAGTTTTGGAGGAGAAAAGATGGGGCAGCTCACCCCTAGCAGAACACAGATGAGATGCCAGCCCACCACAATGGGCCAAAGCCTTTCACATGACTGCAATGGGAAGTTGATTTTGCCCAGATGTTTCGACGTGGTTGGGTTATTCTCTCACCTTTTCTTGTCACTGAAATTGGCCTGAGTGACGGCTAGCAGGCTTTGGAGGCTGTTCAAGCAAGGCAAGGTCTTAACTGTGGGAGTAATGGGACAGTTTCAGGGGGATCATCAGAGCAGCAACTGCTAGAGTTATCCCAAAACACACCTGGGAGACTTGCTGCCTTCATTCCCAGCCCAGCGAGCCCTCCAAGGCTTACTGCTCAAGCCTGGAGAGCTTTTGCTTCCTGGGAAGGATTCATCCTGCCCCTTGCCCTTGCATGAAGATACCAGCCAGGTGCAAAGTGGGGTTCAGCTCACCAGAGGGGCTTTGCACCACACGGGCACCGTCATCTCAGCGGCCAGGGACGCTGCAAGGGACGCGTCTCTTGCTGTTTTGTTTTTCCCTTCATTTTATTCTCTGAGTCACTTGTACTGGGTGTGCTGGTGGGAGCAGGTTTGCTGCTCCTCAGCCCCATGGAAGCTGTGCTTGGCATAATGGTCGGGATTGCTCGTGCAGAGCATGCAGGCTGCTGATAGAGAGCAAAAAGGCAGGCTGCTGATAGAGAGCAAAAAGGCAGCCTCGGGGGTCCCTCCACCCCCAGTGCTGTAATCCAGCCTTTAAAACTCCTCTCTGCCTCCTCTGGGGACTTGTTACGTGGGTGGGGGCTGCCAGGGAGTGATGAGGAGCCCAGGGGATGTCTCTTTTGGTTTTAAAAACCTGCTTCCTTTTCGCAACTGAATTTTTGAAAGGCTCCAGGCTGGGGGCTGAGGAGGGGAGGGCAGAGCAGACAGAAACTTCGGGAGTGGGTTGGAATTTCGACTGACAGCGCCCGGGAGCTGGGCTGTGCGGCTGCTTCACCACCCACCCCACGCGGGGTCTGTGCCATGGTCCTGTCTGCAGCTGGACATGATGCTCTCATGCCAGCTTGGCTCCAAAGGGATACCTTGTGTGTAAGAGGGATGTCTTTGTGCTCAGTTAAGCAATTAGGTGCTTCCCAGCTCTGAGCTTCATTATCAGCTTGCAGTCTTGGCTTGCAATTTGGAGTGACCTGTGACCAGGTGGGACCTGCCTAGTCAAGTGCACAAGACAAGCATCCTTAATTGCGTTGGTGCAATGATCATTTTCATTACAGCCTTTTCTTTCTGCAAGAAGCAGGGAACTTCCATCTCTGAGACTCTTATCTGTGAAAACAATTCCTGAACTTCTGAACCATCTGCACCACGTGCGCTGGCCCGGCGGTTTGTGACTGTTATCTGCGTGACATGGGACGTGACAACCTTCACTGTCCTCCAGACTTGCATCCAGTGTCAGTCTCTCTTCCCTCACCACCTTGTTGATATCTTTCCCTGCATCAGCTCTGCAATTAGTTGCCGGTGCTGCTTCTGAGCCCTTCTGTGCTGCCTTTGGCACATGTTGGCACACTGCCCACCTCAGGGCAGGTACGTGGGAACTTCTGAGCTTCAGGTCTTGGGATGTTTCCTTGAGCTTAAAGGCAGCACCCACGTGCACACCCTGAAAGGGGGTTGCAGGGCGTTGGGGTACCCAGGGCTGTGATGTCTCAGTGGGAATAAATCTCAAAGAGGCAGTGCCACTGGCAACATGCTCAGTGGTACCACGCTGCTGGTTGGCATGAAGTCCTGTACACATTGCCTCCTGTGTGGATTTCTCACTTGAAGGTGACACTTCCAGGAAAATAAATCCACCTTGGGATGGGGTTTTGCCCAGGAAAGGGGCTGTTTGTCATTGCCAGCTAGTGCCTCTCACGAATGAGCTTGCCGTAAGCAGCATCAATCCCAGAACCACGTGGCCCTGTGTGCAGAAGTGACCAAGTCTGATGATGGGAATCGAGCTTTGCCTGCTGGAGCTGATGCCCCTCCGAGCCACGCTACCAGCAATCTCTGATGGCTGTTCGGGAAAAGCCCCAGGCGGCCGACGGCACCTCCTGCCCACGGCATCCGCATGAGGAAACCAGGCAGCTGAGATGTGAGGTGGGGGGAGAAGCTGCCACAGCCCCCGACTGACCGAAATAACACACACACACCCACCAGTGCTGTCAGAAAAGCAAAGTCATTATTGGCAAAAGAAGCTGTGAAGATGATGGCTGGGCTGACAATTGCCGGTGGTATCAGCAGGACGATTTCAGTGTTGTCGAGGTTGCTGTTTTCAAATGAACAAGATCTTTTGTTGCAGTGTGTGCTGCTGGGCACTACCGGGTGGTTTTTATCCCCATTGCCTCCTTTAGCTGAGAGGAACAAAACCTCAGGTGTGGGGATGAACCGAAATCCCGCACGGTGACTGTGGCACCTTGCAGTGGTGGCTGTTGTCACTGAAATCCTGGTTGCCTGCACCACCGCTGCTTCCTTGCTGCCTGCTGGCCCCTGGCCCAATTCTGCCCCAATTGCACTTGCTAGCCCCAGTTTCCAGGATGATTTTTGGGATCATGCAAGGAAGCACTGCTGGGCTGCTCCCCGCAGCGACCCAGTTTGCTGGATGAGGTCTTTGTCCTCCTTTGCAGGAGAGGGATGACAAAATACATTTGCTGGGGGCCACTGAGAGAGGCCCCCAGCAAGACCTAAAAAGCTCAGCTTCTCTCTTAGTACAATATTTCCAGGCTTTCTTCTTCATGTGGCCTTTGGGGATGTGTTTTGGGCTTGGTTTTTTTAAGTTTTCTGGTTGAATAAATCAGCGCCTGCTTATGCAAACCTGGCTGCAGGTCCTGTCAGTGTCCCAGCCAGAGGATCTGCTGCCGATTTCCTTCGCTCCCACTTTCTTCCTGGGATCCCACCAGCATGACTTGTCCATCCCCACATTTCAGAACCATTTTGAGTGGTTTTCCAGTTCATGGGATTTATTATGTGGTAAACGGGAAGACAAGAGATTCAGACTAGATATAAGGAAGAATTCTTTTATGAGGAAATGTTTTATGGGGAAACACAGGCACAGGTTGCCCAGAGCCACTGTGGCTGCCCCATCCCTGGAAGTGTCCAAGGACAGGTTGGACAGGGCTTGGAGCAACCTGGTCTAGTGGAAGGTGTCCCTGCCCATGGCAGGGGGATGGAACTGGATGATCTTTAAGGTCCCCTCCAACCCAAACCAGTCTATGATTCCCATGGAGCAGCAATGTAGAGGCTGTGCCTGAGCAAGTGCCTCTCTGTTTTGGGAAGTGTGGGCAGAACAATGCCCGCTTCCCTGGCTGCTCCCATCCTGCCAGGAATTGGCCATATCTGCTAGTATGACCAGAGCAGAGTTGATGGATCTGGGCTTCTCCCAACTGGTGGAGAGTGTGTAGCTCTGGTGTCACGCTTCACACTGGCAAGCGTGGGGAGATGTCAGGGGATGCCCCATTTCCCCAGTTTCTCTCTTCCAAAACTGAGGGCACATTCCAGGCCCCTCCCTGGTGGCAGCCATCCTCACCACAGCAGCCAGGTCTGTGATCAAAGTAGGTCGCAGCCCCCCCGCCCCTCCCCTGCGCTGGTACGAGGGATGGATCCTCCTCACCATGGCAATCGCTCCACTCGGCACATAAAGCAATTCCAGGTACTGGGACAAAGCATGGATTTAATTGATGTCCTCTTGGGTGCTGAGCTGCGCCACTGCCTTGTTGTGCAGCCAGAAATAAATGCTGTAACAAACGTGACTTAGAGGCACATGAAGGAAGGGACTGGCAGCACAACTGGCACTCTAACAAGGGAAATGCCCAAAACCTTGTCTGTCCCTACCAGGGAGGGAGAAACATAGCCAGGGAGGCTCCCTCACCATCAAGGAGCATTTGTAGATGCTGGAATAATTGACGACTCTGTGCTGCTTGTCATGGCCCAGCACCCTAAATGCTTAAAAGGTTTATTTACCAATTCTGAAGACTCCTGAGCGCATCATGTTTAATGCAAATAGAGAGTGTGTTTAGGAAGATATAAACCATTCCTAGAGGGAAAGGCAGTCCATTATCTCCGTGCAAACACCTCCTTCTGTAGCTGTAAGCCAAACAGCAGGGAACCAAGTGAGACATGCTGATGAGAATAACTAATGCAGGCCTATCCGACCATGGAAAGGAAGGATGTGATCATCTGGAGCAGGGGAGACAGCTTTGCCAAAACAAACCATACCATGTGCTGGTTACAAAACTTCCAGTGCTGATTCTCAGTCAACCAGTTCATGCTCTTGAAGCCACTTTTGTTCCATGTTCCAAGACAGAGTCGAGTCACCAGCATCAGATAGAGGAGCCTCAAGGATGTGAGACAGTGTGAGCCCAGCTTATCCAGAGCAAGAAGCCTCCAAGGGCTGTGTTCTGACTGTGTCTCTCTGTACTCTGCCATCTCTTTGCCAGGGCCTGGGATCCAGGCAGATTCCAGCTCAGCACCTGCCTCCCCAGGGATCAGCAGCAGTGACTTTTGATTGCTCTGAGATACTTCCCAGTGCTGCTACCCTCTGGAGAGGCCCTGGTTGGATGTGGAGCCAAACCTCACTGCTGTGAAAGGCATTAGCATCCTCCTCTGTGTGACCAAAGAGCTCCAGAGCATCCCCAGGGATGTCACGGTGTGCTGTGAGTGCACAGCCAGGCCAGGATTCCTCAGGCAGACAGACACATCCCTGCAGGGGGATTGCTTTCCTCCCAAACCCAGGCAGTGCTAGTATCAGGGACATGGATTTTTTTTGGCTTCTTCTTCTTAGAGGAGACTTGTGTCATTTAAAAATAAACACTGGGGAAGTGATGCAAAGGGGTGTGCAGCTGCTGTTGCTTCACAGTGCAGCCAGATTTGTGTCTTCCCATCAAAAATGATTTTAAGCTAAGCCAGTGTGAGCCTGGTGATTGCAAGGAGCTGTGCTGGGTGCTGGAGGAGGGCCAACCTGGGGACACCATTACATCACCTGGGGCCACGTTATTGTTCTCTGCCTGTGCTTGGCTCCGTGGAAAAGGGAATTTCTCGGTAATATTCAGAGTGTAAATCACCAAGATGTGTTCTTGCTCACTCCCAGGCATGTTACATTTATTCCGTGTTTTGTTTCCTTGTTTCAGTCCAAAGCAAAGATTAAATGTCTTGTTCTGGGGTCCTAAAAACCTGTCAACAGTGGAAAGTCTAGTAGGAACAAGCTCCAAGGAGAACAAGAAATATCATCAGGTCCTTAAACCACAGAGTTTAAATATTATCCTGGACTTTCTTGGTGCTTTGAACTTACCATCATTTGAACCTTCAAAAGATTTCCAGCTGCCTTTCCATCAACCATGAAGGCAGGACTGGCTGTCTCTCTCAGTTTTTATTTGGGCAACAGAGAAAAAATCCAGGGATTTACAGTGCTTAGAGAAGAGGGACATCAGGGAAAAAAAACTATCCCAAGCCCTGCAGATAGCACCATGGAAGCATTTTCCAGCCGAGGAGCCCGGGACCGCAGGCAGGAGCAGCACTACTGGCCCGCCACTCACAGGCAGCAGTGGCCAGAGGCATGGGATAGCTGTTATTCTGCTTGAATTTCAGCCTCCAGGGTGCTCATTAAAAAAAGACTCAAAGTTTCCTACCTCATGTGTCAACAACATGTGGAGAAACACTGTGTAGAGCTCTGCGGGTCTGTTATCTCCTCTCGCTGTTATTAATGGTGTTTTTTTAATCACAGCGTTGTCTCCTTTGTCACCGTGCGTTTGTGTCGGAGCCATGTGCGATGCTGAGCCTGCCAAGCCCGGCTCTGGGCAGAGTTCAAGGGGCTGAAGGGAGGGGGTCACCGTTATTCCAATCACAAACGAGTGTTTGGAAGGTCAGACCCGAAATGCCTGAGCCAGCCTGGAACGGGGGAGCTGTGTTCGCACTTGAAAACGCCTTGTCTCTCGTATTTTCCTTTCGCCGTTCCAATCCTCCCCCTGACTGTCAGGCTGCAGCCGTGAATCACTGCTGGGCACGTGGCTAACACATGAACGCTGCAAAATATTTTGATGGAGGGGAACGGGGGTGGGAGCACGAGATAATCCAGCCGATTGTTCCCAACCCTTCGAGTCCTGTGCCGAGCCATCGCAGCCTCCGGCATTCGCAAAGGAGTCTGTCCCAGAGCTCCCAGTCACGATGAAAGCTGGGATTTGGTGAACGAGACAAAGGTGTTGATGTCACAAGTCAGGGGGGTTGGTATTTCCAGGAGTGAGCAAGGGTTGTGAGTAGAAATAGCTGCCCCAGGTCAAACCCTGGCTGCTCATAGGCTTCGGCTCCTTGCTTCTGCTGTTGGAAGGCTGAATAGGTCCAGGTGGGAAAAGGGATCCAGAGAAGGGACCTCCTCAGCAGCATTCTCTCCCAAAGCTCCATCTCTCAGGGAGAGGTGGGTCATGTTGTTAATGAGTTGCTGTTTTTAATGGCTCTTGTTGTCTCTCCAACAGCTTCACAGAAGCCATGAAGAGCCAGCCAAAGCTGGAGGGCTGGGACTGCCACTGGACCTATTACTCAGGCGTGGCCATCTCGGCTGTGGGGACCTTGTTTGTCATCTCCAGCTTCTTAGCACTGGGATTCACTGGGACATTCCTAGGTAAGCACTAAAAATCCAACAGCTTAACCAGAAAATGCATTTAATCCTTGCAGGGATCTCTTGCTAGGGCAGAGTCCCATAGGAATTCCCTTGTCCTTGCCTTCAGGGCTTTATGATGCAAAGCATGATCTAACCATGCCGTTACCTCACACGGTGCAGTGGTTTTATACAGCAAGTCCCATCACCTTCAGTGTTAAGCCTGAAAGTTTGGAGCACAGCTGATTGTCTGCCAGTCCAAACACCCTCCAGAAAAGGTGCAAGGGCAAGACCCCACAAGCAGCACCGGCACAGTGGGTGTGAACTGTCCAGCAGCCTTGCTCTGAGCACTCACCTGCTTGTCACACGTGCCAAGGCAGGATCTGATTTGCTCTTCCCTCTGCAATAAACCTGAATGTTCGTTGACAGATCCTTTTATCTGCCACTTTATGGCAGAAGGCATTTTCCACTGCGCCTGCTTTCACATTTAGAGAGTAATTCTGTTAGCGTTGTTGGCTTTAAAAACATGCCAGTATGTGTGGAATTCATAAAAATAAAGTAGAGACAGGAACAATAAATATCCAAGGAAAGGGGCAGCTCCCGCTGGCTGAAATAATCACAGCCTCAGCTCTGACACCGCATTTAGGCTGTGCTTTTGCAAGTGCTTTACAAACCAAATTCAATTAGCTCCTGTGGTGTCGCTAGGAAGAAGAGAGGGACGTAATAAGCCTTCCTGGTTTCAAGTGGAGTTGCAAAGAAATGTGTTGAGTTGGCCAAAATCCTGCTGCCAGAAATAGAGCTCAGCACTCCTGAATGCGTCCCCTCACCCTTCATGTGCAACCCTGTATCACACCCCTGTCCCTCAGCTACTGGGCACCAGCATCCTCCAAAATCACCTGCAGCCTCCCGGAGTGATGCTGTGCCTGTAGAGACATGTCCAGAGAGGCTGGGCACAGGAGCACCCGCCAGCAAGAGCTGCTTGAATGCTCCTGAAGTTCAGCCAGGTCTGGAGTTGTTTACGTAAAGCCTGATTCATCCGACCAGGAGGATCCAGTGGACTTGAACTGCTGGGAGAAAGCAAACAAGTGAGTCAAGCTCAGCGTAAGCTGTGAGAGGGGCCCTGTCCCCTGCCTCTGTGTCCCCCAGGGCAGGGAAGGGATGGGTGTTAGTTGTCCATATGGGGCATTTCTGCTCCATCCACTCTGCCAAGAAGGTTCTCCCTGGAGTGTCCCGGGCTGAGGCTGCCTGGCTCCAAGCCTTGCATGAGGCAGCAGGGACCAGCTCTGTCTACCAGCAGTGCATGGCAGGTAACAGGGCAGAGCTGAGTCAGGGTGGGGACTTCACAAGACCACATGCTAGTGCAGCCAGGCTGGCTTGGGACCTCTGTACCACGAAGGCATGGCCCAGCTGGAGCCCCACAGAACATCCATCCTTGGACCAGTAACAGCTTCCCTGTTGAGTCCATGAGTCCAAGTCAGCAAAGTCCACACCCCTCAGCGTGGTTTCTTAACCAGTCATGGGGAAGACAAGGGGTTTGCAGGTCTCTGAGGATCTCACATGGGATATTCTCTTGCTCAGGACTCACTTGAGACTGTATTTCCAACATCCTCCTGCATGCGGGATTTTAGTGCTGCACTGGCGCTGCGGGAGGAGGAAGGGTTACAGGTAGCAAAGGGCTGCACTGCTTTGGCTAGAAGGGGCATCCAGCTGCTTCTCACTATTGATAGCTGAGCTCAAGAGAAGTCTTGAGAGAACCTCTGACACGCGAGCACTTCAAAAATTACCAGAACAGGATTTGACCCTTACTTTTTCAGTTTTTCTACAGCACCGAGGGCTGAACCAGGGAGGGCACAGGGACCACATCAGGGCTGCCTGTTAGATTCCCTCTTTACAGCACATTTGAGCTTTGGAGCAGCTGCAGAACACTTTGTCTCTGAAGTGTGCGCTAAACAGTGCAGTGGGAGCGGTGTGAGTCACCCTTCTCCAGCAAGCCTTGCTGTGCCACCCCATCTCCCGAACAGCAGCACCAGCCCCAGCCTCTGTTTGCAACAGCTGGATGCAGGTCTACCTGGCAGATCCATCTCCTGGTGCCCTGTGTCTGTGCCATGCCCATGCTGGGATTTGGGCATCACTTCAGCACCCTCCACCTCGCTGTTTGCCCTATTTCCCAAAAAAACCCAGTGACAAGGACTTGGAAATCCTGAGGCCAAGGGCACAGAGAGGCAGCTCTACCTGCTTGAGCCCATCTGTTTTGTTCCCCAGTTCTGTTCCTTCCAGCACTGACCAAGAGTTCAAGTCAATCTGACTTGACCAAAGTCTGTTACTGGGCTTGGAGAAGCGGATGGTTCTCCAGAGTGAAGTGGAGGTGGGTTTTCAGCCTAGGTCAGGCTCTAGGGACCTTGGGGCACCTTGTAGAATGCACCAAATGGCTTTTTGCTGCTATGATCCCAGGTGCAGTGAGATGGTTATACAGATCTCCAGCAGAAAAAAACCCTCCAATGAGCTGCCAAGGTCCCTCAGCTTTACAAGAAGCTGATTCCTGATTTCGAGGCTTAATGGAGGCTCAGGAGATGCCGAGGCTGATGCTGCGCAAAACAACACGGAGTCCTTTCCTGTGAACATAAAAACATATAAACCACCTCTCTGGTGGTCATGCTCATTGAACTGTGCAGGTTTAGAGGCAGAGATTACATTGGAAAAACTGCCAGTGTGCTCCTGCTTGTGGGGAGCCTGCCAGGAGGGTCCCACAGCCCCACCAGTGCCGGGCACAGAGAAGCCCCTGCCAGCCCCATGGACCCAGGGCTTTGTGTGAACCTCCCCAGTGCCAGTGCCATTTGGGGAGCGAGGTGTTCAGCCAAAAGGCAAGGGCGGGCAGAGGATAATGAAGCATTTTGACACATAAAAAAGCACAGAAATGGGCTGTGGCAGGGGGTGATGTGTTCTTTCTACCAGAACAATCTCAGAGATGTATTGCCAAGTAACTGTGAGAACATATAGTATGAATACGAGGCAATTATCTCACTTAGTGGCCTGTAGTTAAAGCCCAAAAGCATTGTGTAATTGGGCAGGGGCTGTTTATCCTTAGAAATAAATGTTTTAGCACCATGTGAGGTCAAAGAAATTACACTGCGATCCAGGTAATAATAATAACCTTGAATAGTTTGCTCTCCTGTAATGCCTTTCATCTAGATTTGCGAGCACTTTCTCACCATACATTAATCCTCACCACCCTCTGTGCTCTAAGAAAGCACTGATATTATGATCGGTGCACAATAGCACCAGGAGGGACAGAGGAGACTTGCCCAAGGTCAGGGAACAGGCTGGCAGCAAAGCTGGGAACACAGCCCAGGGTGGTGGCAGCGCCCTGGGCCGATGGACTGGCACTGCTCCTCACGGATCAATGCTTGTCTTGTGCAGGGGACAAGGAACATGGAGTTGTTACAGTGGACATGGAACAGGGACCAAAAGGGCTGTCCAGCCCTGGCACAGGCTGCCCAAGGGCAGTGGTGGAATCATCATCCTCAGGGGGATTTAAAGCACTTGTAGATGTGGTGGTGCTTTGTGGTCTCACTTGTAAGACCAACACAACCAAAAATCTGCATCCTGGCCCTTTACCTACCCCCCCCACAAAATGCTGCTCACGAGCTACACATCTTCTTGCTGTCATTCCTCTTCCAAGCTCCTTTTGGGAGGGTGGAAGGATCGCTCTGAGGTAGATGGGAAGCTGGTTGGATTCTGACAGTTCTGAAAGCTTTCCTCATTACAGATGACAATCACCTATTATCATCATCATCATCGTGCTGATAATTGAGTGTTTTGTAGGCAGAGGTGCTATTTTCTGAAATTCTGAGAAATTCTCTGAACTACGAGATGAGGGTGGCACTGGATGAGGGCATTTGGTGGTGGTTGTCGTGATTATAACATCTCCAAACACCATTACAGGGCGCTGGGCTTATTTTCCCATTAAATGGATTTGATCCTATGCACTTACTTCCTCGTCGAGTGGCATGCAATGGACAGTTTTCAAATGAGAAAACCAGAATTAACCATTTTGGACCTCAAGAGCTGCCTCCTGATGAGGGATGTGGCTGCCATAACCTCACTGCAATGCAGGAACCTTCCTTATGGGCAAAGAGCCATTCCCAGAAAAGCTGATAGGCACAGAGTAAACAGGTGACTTATTTGTTGCTGTTTTCTCAGCCTGGAAGTCAGCAGTGAAACCCCTTTGCTCTGCATCCCTGACAGGGATGCCCCATGGCACAGAGAGGGTACCAGTGTTCCAAAAGCCCACCGTGACTCCCAGTTTCATGGAGACCAACCAAAAACTCTCTGTTTGCTCTTAGGTGATTACTTTGGCATCCTGATGGAGGCAAAAGTGACCAGCTTCCCCTTCAATGTCCTGGATAACCCCATGTACTGGGGCAGCACAGCCATCTACCTGGGCTGGTCCCTCATGTGAGTACATGTCCCTACAAATACCTTCTGTTGTAGGGTGAGTGTGGGGTCTGTCTTTGGCAGGGCATGAGGTGCCAGGCTGCACCAGGGGCCGAAGGGGCACTTGATGATGGCAGTCAGCAATTAAATGGCAGGGAAAGTGCAACATGCCCTGGCTTCTGGCCTCCTGGCTATTTTTGTGCGTGGAAAATCTTGTGCTGTCATAAAAGACTTGCAGCTTTAGTTGTAGAAAAACAAATAGCGGGCAAGTGCTGGGGAGAGGAGGCATCAGCAAATGCTCTGCAGCTGAACGAGTTCCTTGGCAGGCTCTGCACGTGGAAAAATCAACAGTCAGGGCCAAATTCGTGCAGGGTGTCACTCGGCAGGGGCAGGGCATTGATATGGGGAGCAGTGTGACCCTGTAATTACTCTGAAAAAAGCAAAACAAGCCAAGCCACCCTTTTCCCCCACTGCACGGTGATAACACTTCCGAAACACTTCTCGTGTGATACAACACAGCTTAATAGCCTGCTTAGGAGGAAATGAATAGGCTGTAATTTAGCAACAAATGAGCAATATACTCTATTCAGTGTAACAAGTTTGATGTGGTTTTCATTTAATATCACATTTTATTTATTTGCCCAGGAGAAAAACACCCGGCTGTGTTACTTCAGGAGCCTGTGGAGTGTTGTGGGCTGTTATCACTAGATATTTTACACTGGTGCTCCTGACTGTGACCACCTCTTTTCTACTTGGGTGGAAAAAATGAAGTGCTTTGCCACTCTCTAGTCATTTTTTCAGCCATGTGTGCAGCCCCTGGTAATAAGTAAAGCTGATGGTTTCTCTCCTGTCTCCACCGAGCTTGTTGCAGTTCGTTCTGCACTTGAAATCACCCCCGGTGCCATCAGGGCTGGTTGCATGAGGCTGTTTCCCTTCCTGGCAGAGCCACAGCGCTGGATGGGGTCTAAATCCTGGGAAATGGTGCACAAGGGCCAGAGTGAGCTCACTGCTGACAGCGCTGGGCAGGATAGTTGGCCACAGGACTGGCAGCAGCACGGTGGAAGCATGGATATTGCTGGGGAGAGTGGGACAGACCTGGGGCAGGATGACCCACCCCATACCACCCCATGACCCCCACAGCAAAGCAGAAGGAGGAATTAGACCAGGAGGAATTACAAGGAGAGTTTTATTTGTTTTAAGATCAGCAACCATCAGCTACTTCCTAGAACCTTTGCAGAATCCACGGAACCCTCCTGAGCTGTTTCTGTCGCAGAATCCCTCCTCACCCCTCTCACCAGGTGCACATTGTTTGGTCTTCCACCACAATTCTGGGCAAAAGCAGCTCTAAGCAGCTCGAGACAGCAGTGATTGCCTTCTTTTTCTCGTTAAAAGGCTGCCACCATTAAGGCCAGTGAGGCATGACAAATAATTGCTGTTAACAAATTGCTGGAGCTGTGCAAAGTGGCACCAAGACACCGCCCGCCTGCCCAGGGGAAGCTCAGCACAACCCTTCTCACGGTGGTTTTGGCTGTTTCTCTTCCCTGTGATCTCAATTCACAGAATCATGGAATCATTTAGGTTGGAAAAGCATTCTAAGATCATTGAGTCCAACCATTAACCCGGCACTGACATGTTCACCACTAAACCATGTCCCCAAGTGCCACATCTACACAGCTTTTAAATCCCTCCAGGGATGATAACTCCATCACTGCCCTGGACAGCCTGTGCCAGGGCTAGCCAGCCCTTTTGGGGAAGAAATTTTTCCTAACATCCAATCTAAACCTGCCCTGGCACAACTTGAGGCCATTTGCCCTTGTCACTTCTTCCGCGGGAGCAAAGACCAACCCCCACCTGGCTCCACTCACCTGTCAGGGAGTTGGAGAGAGTGAGAAGGTCCCCCCTGAGCCTCCTTTTCTCCAGGCTGAGCCCCCCCAGCTCCCTCAGCCACTCCTGGTGCTCCAGACCCTTCCCCAGCTCCATTTTCCTTCTCTGGACACCTTCCAATTGCTGAGGTTTTTTTGAGGAGTCACAGCTCTCTCCTTAGGTCCCAGGGCTTGCAGAAGTTGTTGGTGTCTGCCCTTGGAAGCCAGAGCTAAAGTCTCAGCTCTGTGGTAGTGGGAGGGATGCTGGAGGAATGTGTTTGCCATCTGGTTCTGGTCAGACCTAAAACACAGAGCATATTTGTTCTCCCTTGGTGATGTATCACACTCCACATCATAGTGTCAGAGCCCAAAGGATTGATTATTTTCATCCATAAGGTCATATAAACACATCACATAAACCGGCCTGCCCTCTGACTTCATTCCAGCCTTAAAAGCATCAAGTGGGGCAACAACCCACTTGCCATGGGGAGCTGCAGCAAGGTTGGGGATGGACAGACTCCCTACCCAAAAAAAAGCCCTGCCAGGACCACAAAACCTTCCTGGTTGATTCATCATTGATGCTGCTACGATGAGTCCTTGCCCAGTATGTAGGCTGAGCTTGTAAGAGGAGAGAAACAGTTCACCCAAATGCTGCTCATCACCTGCATCCAGCAGCCTCATTTCTTCTGCGAGACAAATGGAGCATTCACTGTTTAGGGACAGCTTTGTGTGTCTCTGCTAGGGAAGTGTTCTAACTCACAGCAACAGGCCGCATAAATCAGAGCCGGAGCTGCAGCCAAATGATGCAATTAGAGGTCTTGCTGTCAACAAACAATCATGTAAATTTGTTCTCTCTGATAGGAATCAAGGAGGAGACATGACTAAGCATGTAATAGCAGGGGGTTGGGAGAAGAAGAAGTTGCCCGAAGCTTCCTAATGAGGGAAAAGTTATTGCAAAATGAAAACAATGAAAAGGTGAAGATTTGTGGGTGCCTCTCCAGGAAGTGATGAGGCCAGGTGGTACCTGAGCAGGGCTCCAGTATGAGGTTTAGGTAGCTCAGTCCCTCCTCTGTAGGCATGTTTTCCCAGCAGCACGAGTCACAGAATGGTTTGTGTTGGAAGGAACCTTAAACCTCATCTCATTCTCACAGCTCACCTATGTTTCTGTGACACCTCTCTTTAGAGCAGAAGGTGATGGGGATTTTTGGTCCCAAATTTTTGGCCTCAGTGCTAAAAGGCACAGCAATCTATTGCATCCACAGTTCTTGATCACCTTTGCCCACAACCAGACAGTGCAGAGCAGTGGATGGCATCAGTCCTGGTGAAATCTTGCTGGAGGACACCATTCCACTGGGCCTTGGGAGGTGACAGGACATGTTTCTAAAACATCTTGAAATGGGTTTAGAGGTGAACCAAGCCCCCAGCACCCAGCCCAGATGCAGCACCCACCCCAGCACGTTTCAAAGGGCAGACAGGGACCTTCCCATCCCTTTCCATCCCTATCCCTGCAATGGCTCAGCCTCCACTTTGATCTATAGGGTGCCATACACTGCTCTCTCTGCCAAGAGTCCCCTGCACCCTGGGTGGCCCATCTTTCTGGGACATCAGGCACTTCCCTTAGAGCACAGGGTGGGAGCCACAGCCATACTTCAGCAGCTGCTCAGCCCTTAAACATCCCTATAATCTCAGGATTTAGCATCAAAGCAGAAGCTCTTCTAGCAGAGACGTGCAGGGATCAGACTTAAAATAAGTCACCGAAATAGGCTGGGGAAGAGTCTTTGCCAAGTAACATCTGTCTGAGACAGTTAACATTGAGCACAAAAAAAAAACCCAGCCCTTTTGTTTGCTTCTGTTTAATGAGCGAGAGCTCTCAAGGAGCCCAGCGTCTCATTTCACTTTCTCAGCCAGGTCTTGCATAAGCCCATGTACTTACCTGATCTTTTCCTTCTCTTTCAAAACAGGCACGCCAGCCCAGCTGGCCTTTTGCTGACAGCTGTAGTGGCAATTTCCTACACAATCGCCATGCTGTATGAGGGGTGAGTAGCTGTGCAGAACTGGAGAGCTTCTAATTACTTCTGCCAGCTTTAACTCCCGAGGTTTCGGAGAACTGCACAAGTAGAGATGATTTTTTCCAATTAATTCAGTAGAGGAAGAAGGAAAACAGAGGATTGTTTTTCAATTGTTTTGATAATGGGCAGATTCCACTCTGGAACTATTTGCTGAGTTCTAGGAACATTTGTGCATTTGTTTGTTTTTATCAAAATGAGATCTTTTTTCCTTTCGGATGCCTGATTTTGTCTGTAGGAGAACAATGAGGAAGGCAGTGAGACAACTCATTGTGTCCTCTGAAGAGTCCCTACAAGAAGTGCTCGCATTTTGTAGTTCTTTGGATGGGCTTCTCTGATATTTTGCACCACAATAGCCTGGCAGCAGAGAATGGAACAGACTGGAATAATTCCCAGAAGTAGCAGTTGTACTGCAGCAGGGAAAGGTCTTTTGTGTTTGCAAGGGAGGAGAAGATGCAGAGTGGCAAGGTCTGCATGCAGGGGAGTCTGAGTGTGCGCTGAGCCTTGTCCCATGCAGCACAGGGATGGTCCTTGGTGGAAGCAGCTTGCAGCTGCTCCACAATCCAGAGAGACTGAGATGAGGATTGCCATGGCACAGGAATAGTCAGGCTGTGCCAACCTGTGAAGGACAGAGTTTCTGGGTGCACAGTAATCTTGATTTTAATTCTTCCTCCCTTCTTTTGCCCCTCTCTTTTGTCTCTGTCCCCTCTCTCCCCAAATTCCCGTCCTCCTAACCACAGGCCTTTCACAGAGGAAATCTACCGGCAGAAACAGAAGGGAGTGAAGAACAAGTAGCCACAGGTACGTTTGCTGATCGGCAGTTTCAGCTGCTTTGCCAGGCTCCCCCACCTACGAGCACCCCTGCCCAGCCCTGCCTTCCCTGGCTCCTCCAGAGCCCTTCCCACACTCCTCAAGGCTTATGAGCTTCAAACCTCTGCAAAAACCCAGGCAGGAAGGCTTTTCACAGCAGCAGCTTTGTCCGCCTCCTGGCACCCGACCAGCAGCCCCCAAATTGTTTTGATTATACACTTGAGAATCAGTGCGAGGCAAAATTGCTGGGAAGCTTTGAAGCTCCAGGCTTAGTCTGAATCAGGCAGAAAAAAAGCAGCTATTGGCCATGGCAGGTGCTCCAGTGAGCGGCAGGGATGGTGTGAGAGGGCACGTGTTCCCTTAGGGAAATCAGGCGTCCCTGCTCCGACTGCTCCTTGTCTGAGCCGGGAGCACTTCTGCCCATGGGCTTACCCTAAAAACTCAGCCCAGGCTTGTTTTGGGGGCCAAAGGCTTCTGCAAAAGCACAAGTTCCTGGCCAGGCTCCTTTCCCTGGGGTTCAGTGCCACCCTGGAACCCCCAGTGCATCTGCCCACTGGTGGTTGGAGAGTTGAGACAAACCCACGGCACTGATGAGGTTTTGGCAGCCCCATAACTGCTGCTCTGATGGAAATGCTGTGGCACCACTGAGGTCCCTAATGGACTCCTGTCCCTTTGCCTTTTGCAGAGCACTGTCTCAGGTACCTCGTGCCTCTCTGGTCCCCACACTGTCAGATTTCCCTGTTTCCTACTGAGATGTATCCTACTAATTAGCCCAGCAAACCTTTAATGAGCTGACCGAGCTCCCTGCAGCACTGGAAGTGATCAGAGGAACAGCCCGAGCGTGGTGGCATCTCCTCACCACAGCCCATGGGAGATGGAGGTCCCTGTCCCCAGGTCTCTGTCCCCAACTCCGGGTCACTGCAGCTCCTGATGCTCTCACAGGAATTACACAATGCGGGACCTCCTGACCTCTTCTCCCCCAGTGATTATTGGAGATCTTCAGGGGAAAAAGCAATTCTCTCTGGACTGGAGGGGCATTTCACAAGTGAGCTCTGAGCATGGGGAAGCACTGGCTCCAGCTGTTCCTGAAGATCATCTGAAGATGCTGCCAAAGAGCCATGGGAAGCAAACAAAAGCTCAGATGAAGCAACAGAGAGGGTTCAGGAGCCCCTGAGGATTCAAACAGAGCTGGGGAAGGTAGAGGGGAAACTGCTGCAAACTCAAACAACAGTAAAACATGCTGCAAACCCAACAACAAACCCCCTCTTTGTCGGAAGAAGGAACCTCCCCATCCAGAACTGCAGTTTCCACTTTGCAGAGGTCTCCCTTCACAGAGAGCCCTGCAGTGTCTCTGCACAATTGCAAATATTCAAAGAAAGGTGACTGAAAAGCACAGAGATGTGAATGTATGACCCAAACCACTGCCCAAGGGGGGTGGAGGGACGGCAGCTGTCCCATGGGGAAACCCTAGCATGGAGAAGACCCAGGGAAGAGTCAGTCCCTGTCTGCACCCTGCAGATGTCTCACCCTGTTGATGCCCCAGCCCCCTCCACACCCACCCAGTCCCTCCTTTTCCCTTATGGGCCACATGAGGGTCCTTCTGCTTTCCCCAGCACCCAGTGCCTTCCAGCTGTTTTTCACTGCCTTGCAGGGACAGTGGGTGGGAGGGAGAGAAATGGCTGCTTCTGCCTTCCACACCATGCAGCAGCCAGGTACAGATCTGCCCCTCCGCCCCCTGCCACCAGCCTCAACAAGTCCCAGAATTGCCCAGTGCTGGATCCTGCCTTGAACAGAAAGACTTCAGAGGTGATGCTCCAGAGCCAGGCTCTGTGTTTACAGATTCCCAGAACAGTTTGAGAAATAAACTGTAAATGACCAAACAAGCAGCAATGGCGTTGGAGAAGGAGCTGCTCCCGCACGGGCACCGGGATGTGGTGCCACATCTCAGCATCACAAAATCCCCTCCATGGAGGGTCCTCCCTCTTCCCAGTGTCACCTCCACCAAACGGTTCCATTTCCTTTTGCTTTTGCATGTTGTAATTCACCCTCCAGGCATTGCTCAGCAGGAATTAAAAGTGTTGGTCTCTTTTCAATCCGGCCTCCCATTTCCTCTGGACAGGCTCACGGACGCCTTGTTTGTGTTTCATCATTTTAGGGCCATTACACATAGATTTATTTTTTTATTGCCACCTCAACAACCTTCCTCTTAAAGATTTGGGCATAGTATTTTATTTTTAGATAAGTTTCCACATCCCCTTCACAGTTAATGTTTATAGACAGAGGCTAAACCAGCCCAGTACCCATAGCAACCAGTGAGGAGAGGATACATTGCATTATTCAGACAATTTATGTCAGAGTTGCCAGTCCTGGCTCAAAGTCTCTGATGTCAATAAACTTGGATTTGTTGATAAGTGTAATCAGTATTTACCGGAGAGACACGTGCTGGGTCGGGAAGAATTATCCTTCATGAGAAGACAGCGAGGGCCGTATTTGTGCTGCCTCATTCCCCGTCTGGGGACCTTGTGCGCCCTTTCCTGTCCCCACTGCAAGGCCAAGGGGGGACCCCAGTTGTACCACTCCCCTCCCCAGCCAGCATCAGCCTCTTAAAATGTGTGTCTGTCACCATAAATCCCAGCGATGGAGCTGCTTCCCATCCTGTGCCCACAGCATCCCAAAAGCACAGGGGTTTGGTGCTGCACCGGGACCGGCTTCACGGACTCCTTTCCCGTTGATCTGCCATTTCCAACCCTTCCCACTTCCCAGCTGTTCTGTGTTGGCTTTGCATTGCACAAGTGTTTTTCTGGGGTTATGCCAGATGCATCCCTGCTTTTAGTAGCTCTTCCTGCAGCAGCCAGCACGGATTAATGTGTCGCTGCCTTTGTAGAACTGGTTCTGGCTGCCATAAAGCTGGAGTCTGATATTTTAGAGGCATCTGCTCTCTTCCCTAAAGCAATCTGAGGAGCTGGAAGGTGATGTTCCAGCCCATATCACGGGGCCCAAGCCCACCTTTCTCCCTTGGGCAGGGAATGGCCCTGGCCAGGACCAGTCCTGGGTGGTGCCGTGCTGGTCCCCAGGGCTGCAAGGAGGGAAACACAGACATCGTTTATGCTGTTTTATGGTATTTAACAACAAGAGTTATAGGACTCTCTTTGGTTATAGGGAAAAAATTGTGATTCCAATTACCTAATATTTCTAAGAATTTGAGATTCCAGAGGGAGGGGATGAAACCTTCAGGCTGAGCATGAAGCATTGGTATTGTCGCAGATGTTTCCCCACTTCCCAGCTGCAGCTGGGGCATATTCTACATTGATGCAGGGATGGACCTTGGGGCCTCCAGGTCACAATATGAGTCCTGCTGCTTCCAAAGGAGAGACCTGCACTGTGGGACCCCCAGGACCAGCCAGTTGCAGCCTCAGCTCTGTGCTGGCACAGGCGGGTGCATCGCTCCAGCTCTTGCAGAAGCATCGAGGACCAAATGAGGTCCCTGGAAAGGGGGTCATGGAGCTATTTTCATAACTTCATGCCTTCAAAATACAGTGTGGGGCTTGCTGGGCCCACTGGAGGTTGGCAAGGGGGTTGTTTGCAGCCTTGGGAATTGCTTCACATGAGGCTGTGTGCTGACGCCACAGATAACGCTTCCATTGAAGTTTGGGATATTTCTGCAGAGCAAACACCAGAAAAGGAGAAACTAGTTAAATCACAACTACCTGGCAGGGACAGCTGTGTCACCAAGGTCATTGCTCTTCACTGCCTCAGGTCACTCTGTGTCACTGCACAGCCCCCACAGCAACTGTGCCCACCCTCGTGGAGGTTTCCTCCCCAGGGTCACTTGTGTGGCTCCTCCACACACATCTCCCTTCCACAAAACAATTTTTTGGGGATGAGAAGATCACCTGTACAAACCCAAACATCCCAGCAATGCAGGGCCAGCTCCACACTCATGGGATGGTTCATCCAGGAACACTTTGGGAGATGGAGCCTGCATCCTGTGGTCCTTTCCCTGATGGTGGTGACATCCAGGGCCAGGGACACTTTTCCAAAGGCCCCTCCCTCTGTTGTGACCGCCCATAACCCCGTGTTTGCTTTTGCCCAGTGAAGCTGGGCTGCCTTGCCCCGGGGGAGGGACAGCCAGGGGCCCTTACGTGGCAAACAACCACGGGAATAAACACGTGGCGCAATCGGGGCAGCACGTGTGGCAGGATAGGGAGTTCGCCATCCCCACAGGGCTCCTGCTTGCTGAGGCTGCACTTTTGCTATTTGGGAAGATGGAAGGGAAGGAAATGGGGGTCTCAGGGCTCTGGTGGTGGCTCTCACACCCATCCCAGTGCTGAGGCTCAACCTCGGCTTTTTTGCCCACGGTTGGGATTTGATGTAAAAGCAAAGATGAGCTTGGAGTACAGGTGGTACAGGAACAGTTCGGGCACTTAATCCCTTAATCCAGAGAAGGTGGACAGGGGACACAATTGGACTTACATTTACAGGGGAATATCCAGCCTCTTCTATCCCCACTTACAGGGAAAACAATCTAGGCTTTAAATGGTCACAAAGAAATGCAATGGGAAGAACAGCCTGGTGGGAAACTATTCCCAGGTGGGAATCTGTTTCTGAATGGGAAACATCCAGAGCTGGAGCCCAAACAAATGTCTGGGGCAGAACCAGGATCCCGGGGCAGAACCAGGATCCCGGGGCAGAGCCGTATAGGCAGTGCTGGGAGGCTTCTGCTCAGGGATCTGGGATACAGGTAGTTCCCAACTCATGGGTGCCCAGGGGATGCTTTGAAATTCCCCACAGTGCCAGGAGAGCAGCAGCACCCCATGCCCACTGTCCCCCTGCCCATGGCATCACCCTGCCAGGGACAGTGTGAAGAAGACACCATCCAGCCCATCCCAGCCCACCTCCACCCTCACCCCGGGGGCTGTTACGCACAGAGCTCCCGCCATGAGCCAGAGGACAAGTTACGAGGCTGTTTTCCTTAATCTTCACGCTCAACAGCGGCCCCGGGACAGCCCGGTGAGCTGGACACACTGTGCCACATCCTCCTTGGATCCTATTTCAAAGGAAAAAATGGTAGGAATGTGCTGCTTTTTCCATGTTGCGTTGTCTTCGGAGAGGAGATGTTTACGGAGCATGGCTCCTTTCCCAACCAGGGTCGCAGGAGGTCGCAGCGCTGCCAGAGCCCCGGGAAGATGTCGAGGCCAGGCTCTGCCTGTGGTTCTGTGCTGCTGCACCAGGGCTGGAAGCCTCAAGGGTCCTCTATTTGGGCACCAGCTCAACCCTTGCCCAGCCCAATCCCCCCAACACCTCCACCCCTGTGCCTGCAGCCCCTCTGGATCCACAGCCGGAGCAGCAGCAGCAGACGTGGGACCTGGACAGAAAACACCTCCAGGCTCCAAGCCCTCAGCACCACTACCCATCCCTCTGTCAGCTCTAGCCCAGTGATGCCTGCCTGGCTCCCTGCCTCCTCTTGGGCTTTAGTTTTTGTCCTACAACCCTGGCAGCCATCACTATTTCCATGGGAACCTTCCTGAAATCCAGCAATGTGTCCACTGGGGTCACCGAGCCTCCCTCTCCCCTGTGCCTTATATTCCAAGCCCAGTTTCTGCCCATCTCCAGTTACAGGTGACATTTCTCTCTAATCCCAGGGAAGCTGCTGCTCTTTGGAAAGGAGCAGAAAGTGCCAGAGTTTGGGAACACATCCAGGACACGCAGACACCTTTGTCCATGCAGGATGCTGGCAGGATGCTGCTGCATCCAAGTGAACTGTGGGCAAGAGGATGGCATGGAGGATGGAAACTGGGAGCAGGGGATTTCCAGGGTGCTCCTGGCTCAGAGCTGCATCATGCTGGACACAGGGATGGTGTCTCTGAGGGAGCTCTTGCCACCCCTTGTCTGAATGACTCAAGGAGCTGAGGATTTGAGACATGTCTCGGGCTTTTCAAATTCTCTATTAATCAAATCCCAAAAGCTAAAAGTAATCAAGAGACATGAAAAGTGTTGCTAAAGAAGCAGAGAGGGGGGGAAGGAAACAAATAAAGCCACCCCCCTGGTCCCCAGTGACAGAGCAGCCCACTTCTGCATCATATCTCATCTGGGAAAAATTATATGTTGGGAATTACGTGCTTCTTCTGAAAAGCCTTAAAGGAGATTTAATAAAATGAGACAAGCTAATAATATAGGGAATTAATAGCAACCCTGGATGCTGCATCTTGATTTAATCAGATGCTTTTCCCCAGGGGGACAAGCAAAAGCTATGGCTAAAGCCTCCCTTCTCTTCCCTCTTCCCAGCTGCTCCCCTCTTTCTCTGGCTATCCACTCCTTCTCCTATCCCAGGAGAACAGCAAGGGTAGGATTTGGGGTCCCACAAGACCCCGCTGTCCACCAGCAGCTGCTGGGAAACACAGCCCATGCTGGTTCTTTGGGAGCAGGATAAGGAGACAGATGCCAGCCTGCTGCACACCCACCAGGGAGAGGGTCCCTGTCTGAAGAACAGGTCCCTGTGCTGGGGAAGAAAAGCAGGAACTGGGGAGCTGGGCTTGGGAGTGGACTTGGTTCCATGTGTGTACTTTCTCAGGAGCCAGGGAATGCCGCACGCTGCTGCGTCAGGAATGAGCCTTTGCTGGGACATGAAGCACCTTAACAGTGATGATAAGGAACTCCTGTGGGATTTGCTCCTCTCCGTGGCCCCAGAGAGTTACGGGGTCTACATGAGCTGAGTGGGAACGGCACAAACAGCCCTTCCAGTCTTGGCTGTTTCACTGCTTGGATCCACAGGACCCATCCGTGAACTGAGCCAGCCCAGCCCCGGGGGGACAATCCTTCCTGGCTCTGCAGCACACTCGGAAACCAAACTCATGTTCCGATGTAATTGTCCTTTTCCGAGTATCCTCCACTCGCCTGTCCCTGTGCTGGGCACCCTGGTGCTGCTCCTGCCTCCTGGAACATTTTGCTTCCTATATTTTAGCTGTGGCTGGTGCTGTGAGCTCTGTTTTGCTTCTGCACAGTTCGTCCAAGCCAGGCCCTGGGGACCCACATGTTCTGTCGCTGGGATGTTTGTGTGACTTTCGTGGAATTTCCCTTCCTCAGCCACTTGCTCTCAGACACAGGGTGTTTGGCAGGTGGTTGGTAAATCCATGAGGGTGCAAATAGGGAGGGAAATAGCAAGGAAACAGGGATTGATCAAAGGGTGATTCCTTTAAAGGTGTCGCTGGGGTTCATGCAGAGCACCCTGTCTGCAGCCCTGGCTGTACCACACTGCTCCCTGAAAGAGCCTGTATACTCCCAAACCAAACAGGGAGCAAAACATCCCACAAATGGCATGGGAAAACTCTGGCAGTCGTGAGGGAAATGCTCTTTTACCTGCCTCTGCTTAAGGCTTGGACTATTTGCAGTCAGGCCAGAAATAGGTGGTGATTTTTAAGAGAGTCATAACTGTGGGAAGGCTTTGCCTTGCAGCAAAGTGGATCCTTTATCATCAATCACTGGAAGAAAATGTGCTCTGCTCCTACCAGGAGATGAGTTTCTAGATGAGCCTGGGAGGACTCAGCCTAATGCCATGTAATGCTCCTCTGCTTGGGCTCTGCGTGACTCCGTGAGGAGCTGTACTCTGGGATGGCACAGGCAGTGCCCACGTCCTCTTCCCTGGGAATTCCTGCTGCTATTGTCTCTCCTCCACCCATCCAGGGTCCTTGATGCCCTGTCCTTGCTCTCAGGGGGTCCCTGGTTCCAGTCCCACCCCACTGAGCCCACAGGATCCCAGGGCACATCTGCCTCATGGTGTGCTCTGCCCAAAGAGCTACTTAGAAGGAATAAATGGATTTTTTTCCTGTCAGCCCAGGAGCAGGCTTTGAGCAGGCTATTTTTACCTGTTCCTGACACTATTAATAGTTGTATGGTCAACAGTAAATGCCAATCAAGAGATTCGATTTGTCTGTCCCCCAGAGGTTGGCACTTCCTATTCCCCCCGTTGTTTTCCATCAACCACTTCAATTAAATGATCTTTTTGTTATTTGGGGGTGATACATTTGGGCTTTGTATTCAGCTATTAAACTACGTTGCTGTCTCACACACAGATTACTAAACATGGGAGACTGTCCCACTTTCTCTCCTCCAAGTGTCCTTGTGCCTCCAGGCAGGATGTTTCCCTGCAGGCAGGGATGAGGCTGAAAAGGGATGTTTAAGCTGCTGCTCTCTTCCAACCCACAGACCAGCACAATTCCTACATAAGTCTTTGAGCAGTGTTTAAATTAATATCCAAGTGTGACACCACAGTCAGGGGCGAAGGGGAGGGAGGTGAAAAGCTCAGCACCAGCCACGTCCCAAGTGGAGCTGATGAAATGCACCACTCTGCACCAGTTTGTGTGTTCTAGCTGTCACTGAGGTCCCTTTCAGTGCTGTAGGTGAGGATTCTGCTACCCCAAACCTTATTAAAGCATCACCTTTTGCTAAGTTTTGGGGTTTCTTCTAATAGATCATGGAGTCACATAATGGTCTGGATTGGAAGGGATCTGAAAGCTCATCTTGTTCCACCCCCCTGCAATGGGCAGGGACACCTTCCACTAGACCAGGTTGCTCCAAGACTCATCCAACCTGGTCTTAAACACTGGGCTTCGACGCTGCCACAGCTTCTCTGAGCAACCTGTGCCAGGGTCTCACTACCCTCCCAGAGAATTTCTTCCCAATATCCCATCTACCCCTGCCCTGTCAGTGTGAAGCCATTCCCCCTTTTCCTGTCACTCCACGTCCAAAGACCCTCTCCAGCTCTCTCGGAGCCTCTTTAGGGACTGGAAGGGGCTCTAAGGTGTCCCTGGAGCCTTCTCCCCTCCGGGCTGACCATTCCCAGCTCTCCCAGTACGGCAACATTCCCATTCCCATTCCCATTCCCCCCGTACCTGCCCTGCACGCGCCGCCGGCCGGGCTCTCTCCTTCCCCCTAGCGGGAGGAACCGGCGCTGCAGCGGCACCGCTCGGCGCCCCGGCACCGGGATCGGCACCGGGATTAAGGGAAAGTCGCCGTGCCAAGAACCTCCGCCAAGGGGGCACCGCGCAGCCCCCAGCCCGCGCTGCAGCGCCCGGACCGAGACTTCCCTCTGCTCCCGGTCCCGCGCACCGGAGCTCGCACCGAACGGGGGGGGTCTTTTCTCCGGTCTCACGGGCGCTTGCACGGGGCAAGTGTAAACTGGAGCAAAACCACTGCGGGAAATAGGGTGGGACCTCCTGCACCCCCTGTCCCGGGTCCGTGCGTCTCGCGGTCACTCCACTCCCGGAGCCCCGGGAGCCCCGAGCCGGCTGCGGGTCGATGGGAGCCCGCACCGGGCTGCGAACGGGGCGGATAAAAAGCACCGGGGGCCCGCCTGAGATGCAAAGGGGTTGGTTTGCGAACGGGACCGGGAGCTCAGACCGGGCTGCGCCACACCGGGAGTGCAAACGGGGCTGCCAAACACCGGGAGCGCGAACCGGGATGGAAACGGGGCCGGGTTGAGCAGCGCCGGGAGTCCCAGCCGGGCTCCGAGTGGAAGCACTGAGAGTGTGAGTGGGGCTGCCAGGCACCGGGAGTGCGAACGGGACCGGGCTGCCAAGCACCGGGAGTGCGAACGGGACCGGGCTGCCAAGCACCGGGAGCCCCGAGCGGGACGCGAATGGGGCCGGGGCTGTGCAGCACCGAGAGTCCCAACGGGGCTGCGAACGGGACCAGGCAGCCGAGCCCCGGGGGTGCGAACGGGACCGGTGTGCGCAGCCCCGGAGCGCGGCCGGGCAGCGGCGGGGGGCGGCGGGCGCGGAGCCGGGCGCTGACTCAGCCGCCGCCGCCCCGGGCCGTGACGCGCCGAGGGGCGGGCGCTGCCTCCTCCATATAACGCGGCGGCGGCCGTGCAGAGCTCACACCGACCTTTCCTGCGAGGAGAGAGGGGCTGAGCAGCCAAGCAGGCAGCACCTTCCTCCTCCTCTTCCTCCTTCTCCTCGGCGCAAGCTGCACTTTCCGCCGGCTTCAATGAAACTGGCAGCGATGATCAAGAAGATGTGTCCCAGCGAGGCTGAGCTGAGCATCCCCGCCAAGAACTGCTACCGCATGGTCATCCTGGGCTCCTCCAAGGTGGGCAAGACAGCCATCGTCTCGCGCTTCCTCACCGGCCGCTTCGAGGAGCAGTACACCCCCACCATCGAGGACTTCCACCGCAAGTTCTACAGCATCCGCGGCGAGGTCTACCAGCTCGACATCCTCGACACGTCAGGCAACCACCCCTTCCCAGCCATGCGCCGCCTCTCCATCCTCACAGGTACTTGTCAGGGGGTCCCTCTGCCTGATTCCGGGTGTTCTCGCCTAGTTTCGGGAGGTTTTTCTAGTCCTGGGGAAAGGGAGATGGGATTTTGTGTGTGCAGTGGATGGGGAGCTCTTCTTGATGGACGAGAGGACCCACGTGCTGCCCTGTCCTTCCTTCCCAGAGTCTCTGTATGGCTTAGGCAGTGGGTCTCTGTGTGTCCCCATCCCTGCAGCCATCTCATGTTCCCTTTTTGTCCCCAGGAGACGTGTTCATCCTCGTGTTCAGCCTGGACAACCGTGACTCCTTCGAGGAGGTTCAGCGTCTGAAGCAGCAAATCCTGGAGACCAAGTCGTGCCTGAAGAACAAAACCAAGGAGAACATAGAGGTGCCCCTGGTCATCTGCGGCAACAAAGGCGACCGGGACTTTTACCGGGAGGTGCAACCCAGGGAGATCGAGCAGCTGGTGGGAGGGGACCCCAAAAAATGCGCCTACTTCGAGATCTCAGCCAAGAGGAACAGCAGCCTGGACCAGATGTTCCAGGCGCTCTTCGCCATGGCCAAGCTGCCCAGCGAGATGAGCCCCGACCTGCACCGCAAGGTCTCGGTCCAGTACTGCGACATCCTGCATAAGAAGGCTCTGAAAGGCAAAAAGCTGCTGAAAGAGGGGGGCCGGGGTGGCACGGAGGAGGCGTACGGCATCGTGGCCCCCTTCGCCCGGCGACCCAGCGTCCACAGCGACCTCATGTACATCCGGGAGAAAGCCATCGGCGGCGGGCACAGCAAGGAGAAGGATCGTTGTGTGATCAGCTAGGAACCTCTGCTCCCGACAGGAAGGAAGGAAGGGAAGAAGGAAAGAAGAGGGGAAAGATGCTCGTTTCCGAATTGACTTTGGGCAGGCAGGAGGGTGGGCAGGCGCCCACCCAGGCAGAGAGGAGGTTGCCTCTCCCCCAGCCTCCCTCCTCCCGCTTTCATCACCTCTCTCCCCCAGGAGTGCATTTTGGGAGTGAGGGATGCGAAGGGGGAGGCTTTGGAGGGCAGGAGGGGGCTGTCACTGGGAACAGCCTCCTCCTCTGAGCAGAGAGACAGGGGAAGGGTGAACTGCTGTTGGCCAGGTGGGAGGATGCATGTGGAGGGCACAGACCTTGATGTTTCTTTCCCTCCCAAACCACCCAGCCTAGGGCACTGCACTCAGAAGGGAGGGCAGGGCCTGCCAGCACCTGCCTGGGGCTTTGGGGTTGGTTTTTGTTGTTTTTTTTTCAACTTGAGAAGCTGTGCACGGACTCTGGCTCTGTGTCATGTGTTCGTCTGTGTCTGCAAACCACATGCAGAAGACACTCCTAAGGTGTTGCAAAGACATTGCAGAGTTACAGCCCTGATGGACCAAAAAACTGACTCTTGTTTACATTTGTCTTGTTTGATTTGCAAGATTTGGGGAGGGTGGGGGGGAGCGGGAAGGGTTTTTCAAAATAAAATAGGCACTTTATGTAGGTATTGTATGTCACTGACATGAACAAAAAAAAAAAATCTTCAAGTGTTTCTACCGTGGGTGAAACTTGATGTTTTATTTTTTCTACAAATTAATAAAATCTTTTTAAAAACAACACTTGTGGGTTTTGCCTTTGCTTCCTCGCCCTGTCCCATAGCAAAACATGTCAAACAAAAGACCTGAGGTACCAAAACCAGCCTCTCACTCAATCCCTTTATTGCCCCATTTTCTCCAGACTCCCAGTGCAAAGGTTCCCGCCTCTGCAAGCCGCCGGTCTCTTGCCACACAGGGTAAGAGGGGCCATGCAGGGAGTTACTCACTCCGACGGGTCACTGAGCCAGGACTCTTTCCTCACTCCACCAGTGCTGATCCTGCCAGCCCCACGACATGCCGGGCACTGGCATGTCATTCCCAGCAGTCACCCAGCAAACTGACATCACCTCGTTACAAAGAGCTGATTGTGCTTCGTGCTCTTTCCCGATTAACTAACCACATTTAATGATGTCAACACAGAGTGATTCATTGGCACCCCGGCTGGGATATTGTTTTTATTTTGCAATATGAGTAAAGGAAGTACTTTGCTCAAAAGGTCACCTCTGAATCTGATGGTTTTTAATCTCTTCCCAATAACAAGTCGCAGTAATCATTGCTAGAAGTGAAAGGGAAAGGGGAACAGCTCTTCCCGGCTCCAGTTTCTGTTCCAGTTCATTTTCAGCCCCCGTTCCCCCCTCACACAGCAGCACAAATCTGTGTTTAATACATATAAATGGCAGGAAAGTCATACTGAAGTCATAAAACTAAGGTGAGGGAGTGAGACTGCAAAGCAAACCGCCTCAGTTTCGCTTGAAACTTGGATTCAGGTTGACAGAGTTAACTTGTTCCTGCACCGAGTGCCAGACAGTTCTTTGGCAACAGGTTGTTTCTTCCAGCTCTGTGAATGCCTGATTTCACAGGAACAGCAACTGGCAGAAGAATGGAAAACATCGTCCAAGCATGATACACAGGAATTTATTGAGCTGGGACAGGCTATTGGTTGGTGGAAAGGCAATTTCAGCAATAAATAATGTGTACATTGTGATTTGTTTATCGTGGTGTTCTGCTTTACTCAGAGTTTACACACTGGCACCTTCCCAAGGAAAGTACTAGTACAGTATTCCAGTGGGAACAGAGTAAATCTCTAAACTACAGGTGGGGTGCAACCACCCCAGCTCCCAACGACCAGAACTATCTGTTCAAGCTGCTCAAACGCTTGTGGTTGTGGGAAGCCCCTGGAGCACTTTGGGTGTGGAACAGACCTGTCCTGTGAGGCCTGACTTTAGTATGGAATAACCAAAAGCTCTTATCATTTATGTCCTTTGTTTTGACTCTTGTCCTTCCTTTGTTTTCACAGGAAAAGACATTGGAGCTGGGCCCAGGCTACACATGCCCTCTGTGCTGCCAACATCCTGCCCCTGCTCAGCCCACATCCACCCAGTGAACACACAAGAGGGGCAGTTGGGAATTCATGAATCTTTACTTGACTCATCTCAAACACAACCATCAATTGTTTAGAAAGAGAGATACAGAAGTAATTGAAAGTAATCACTCCTCTTTCAACACACAGAAAATGGAAAGTGTTCCAGAGTCACTTTCCAGGAGCAGGGCCAAGCAGCTCACGCTTCCTTCTTATGTTCCCTTTTGATGTTTGGCCATTTTTTCAGTAAAAAATAGTGCAGAAAATGCCTCCATTCTCTTCTTGAAATTAACCAGCAGGTACTTTGACCCTTAGTGAGGAGAAAACATAATGTCTCCTTCTGGTTTGAACATAAAAAAGAAGAACCCCACCCCCGAGAGGAAACAGGAGATGGATACATAAATGCACACTCCTGCAGCAGATCAAAGGGAACGAGCCGCTGCAATCACCCCAGGTGAGGCACTCGGTGTTCTGTTCAGTGTCACTCACCTGTGGTTCAACGGCCCACACAGGCACAATTCCACAGCAGTGTAACCAGAAAACCACAAGGAAAGAAAAGTAAACTCCTGCCACCCTGTTCAGCCTGGAGAGGAGGTACCTCAGACCCCAGGACTGGAGCTGTGCCCATCCTACTCCTTGGGGATTTCGAACATGCAAAGGCTCTTGTACTTCTGTAGCAGCTCGTTTTTGGTCCGGACCTGCTCCCGCAGGTTCTGCAGCTGTTGCTGCTGCTGCTCTGGGCTCACACCAATGCCAGGCATGGAGCTGATCAGCTTCCTCATCTCCTGGAACTTGTTCTTGAGCTCATTCAGTACCTGGTGAACATCCTGGCTGTCCTTGTCCATGCTGCACAGGAGAGAAAAGTGAGACATTGTTGAATTCTCCTACTGGAAACACTAATTTCCCACACAACCAGGGTTTAAACTGGATTTCACTGGGAAACTTGCTCTTGGTATCTAGCTACACACACCTGATCCACCTATCCCAATAAAATGGACATGGACATACAGACTGGGTAACTTAGGGGCAAACTGTTTTCCTGCTAATTTCCAGCACACAACCCAGTCACCTCAGGATGCATCAACTGGGTTAGGGGCTGGTCTGCAGATTTCAAACACTACCCTGAGGCAGGCTAAATTCTCCCTCTGAACTCCAGTACCTCTCTTTAGGGAAGGTAAGACTGTATGTGTGTTCTGTGTAGGCACCTAGAAAAACGATCTCAGTCTCACCCATGACCTGTTGCGGCTGTAATACAAAAAAAAATCAATGCAGTCAAACAGCTTGACAGCAGAAAATAGAAACTGTTCCCCAAAGCATCAGAGAGTGTCCAAAGGCAGAGAAAATTGTACTTTGGAGCTTTAAAAGGACTCTCTGGGGATGTATAACTAATAAAAGAGAAGCGGTGGGGGTTTTTTGGGTTGTGTTTTTTATTTTTTTTAAGAGCAGCAGAATTGGTTCTGCAGCCAGCTCTGTGCTTTTCAAGGCTCAGTGTTGTCTGAGGCAGTGTCTGCCCTTGAACCCTCATTAGTATCTGACTCAGCTTTGTTAGCACCAGCGAGAAGCTTTACCAATTCCAGGCAAAAGCCAGTTCCTGCTTCCAGGGCGCCTGTTAATAGGGAGAGCGGGATTCTAATGGTCTTTGAAAAACTGGGAGCCTGTTCAATAGACAGACCTAAAAATAAATCTGTTTGGCATGACCAGAGCAGAGAGGTACTCGATTATAACTTTGGGGAATCGTGACACGGCTGAAAGCAAAACTTTTAACCAGATGGTCACTGCTTGTTTCAAAGGCCTATTGGAACAAAATATTCATTATTCCCTTCTAAATAAAACTGCAGCTGGTACTATAATGTCTCCCCATTATACAGGCACTCATGGTCAGGTCAGCAGTGGAAAAATACAGGCACACACATAACCAACCCCATGGCACATCTGGAGAACAATGGGGTGACACTGCCTTTAATCCACCAGAGCTGCAGTCTGGCTTTGACAGAGATGTCCTCCCTGCTTCAGGGCTGCCCAGGTCTCATTCCCTTCCCCATGCAGAGAACTGACAGCTGTCCGTTGGCTGGTAGATCCAAGGGGATAAATATTTCAGGCTTGGTGGCTTTTTCTCCTCATGGGTGGTTTTTCTGTTGGATCAAGCTACTGAAGCAACTCCCTGTTTGAGGACATGGGAGCAAGGTGGGAGCAAGGTGTGGGAAGAGACTGAGCTGCCTGCACTAATATAGGATCCAGTGCAACATCCAATGACAGTCTGTGCTGACAGACTGGGCATAAGACCTGCCTTAGGGCACAAGTGTTCTTCACTACACCAGCACAACCCACCACCGGTGGAGCCACACACTGGGACCTCAGCAGCGATGCCATTGGACTGTATGAGGCTGAACACACCAGCAAGCCCTGTTTAGGAAAACTTTCTCCAGGCCCAACCAACAGGAAAGAGCACGTCCTTGAACGTAAGCAAATTTACGCGACACATCCTCGCTCCCGAGCACAGAGTCACCTTGGAGATGTGTCTTCACGGCTGAGTCAGTGTCAGAACAGCAGGGCTGGGCTCTGCGACTCGCGGCAGTGTTAGAGGACAATACGTTTGCCATCTGTCAGGGACATGAGGCAAAACATCCCACCGCTTGCCTCTGTGGTCCTGCCCATCTGCGGCACCTGTTCAGAACCTACGTCTGCTCGAGCCGCCCGGGAAGTGCCGCGTGCGAGGCCGGGCGAGGAAACCGGGTAACAGGAGTGGGTGGCTCGGTGGGATAGGGCACAAGATATGCCTGGGACTGTGATCTATGAGTCACTACGACCTGCTCGGTGACATATCAGAATCTGGGAGGCCTCAGCCCACGGCTACTGCCCGCTTTGCTGAGGTACAAGCACCTGGCAGTGGATTCAGCCTCACTTCTGGCACAGATCAGGGAGAATCAAGGTCAGGGGCAACTTGACTGCCCACCCCAAGCACAACGGGAAAACTGAGGGAAATCAGAGGGTTTGTGTTTCTGTGCCTGTTCTGGACCAGTGTGTCAGGGGTGTCAGTCTTTCCTTCCTTCTTTCCTTCCCATGGCTCAGGCTGCAGAGTCATTAAGGATGAACCTCTCTCACCTTTCAGATATGCTTGATTCAAGTGAAACATTAGCAGGACACAAACCAGCCTCAGCTCCCCAGTATGTGCACAGGGAAAGGGCAGCCAGGTCCACAGCCAGAAACAAGGGAACTCATACTTCCCACACCCACTGCCTCACCCTGAAGTGTGCCCAGGTGAGGGCACAGAGCTGGCATGGATGGATTTCCATGACAGAGCCATTCCCTTCCTGGGAACTCAGGCAAGCATCTCTGGAGGAGTTATCCTGGGCCAGAAACACATCGGTTCTCAATACCCTTGTACCATCACCTTTTACCTGAACAGTGCTTATCTTGAGCTGGGAAGAGAACGACATAACCTGTCTCACTGCAGAAGACATCCTCCTTTTTACAGCTCCCCAGAAATGGGCTGCGTTCCTGACGCACTGCCTGTACTTTCTGAGGCTGTTATCAGCCAAACAGTTCAGTTCTCTGGAGCAATGACCCCACGGTCATACAAAGCTCCTGCCCTGGGGTGTTGGTGGTGGGGCAGTACCTGGGCCATGGGAGCACCTGCACTGCTCAGGTGACCCTGACACCACCCAGATACTGGTACAACTCTGAGCAGAAATGCACTTGGGGCTGTGCCAGCTCCTTCAGATACTCTTCACAGGAAATCCAGATGGAAGAAAAAGGGCAAAGGAGATGCTGGGAGGTTGGAGAGCATCACTAGAGGAGTGACCATACTGCCCTGTTACCCATCCAGGGAACCATGAGGATGTTGGAGAACATAATAAAAAGGAGGACCTCACTGTCCTGCTCCTTATACAAGGCACTGTATAAGGAGATGCTGAGGGCTGGAGAATATCATTTGAGGGGGATCCCATTGCCCCACTCCCTGGGGCACCGTGAGGATGCTGAGGGTGGAAAAACATCATTAAAAGGGGGCTCTCACTGCCTTGCTCCGCATCCAGGGCAGCCTGAGGATGCTGGAGGTGGAAAAGCATCATTTGAGGATGCTGGAGGTGGGAAAGCATCATTTGAAGGGGAATCCCTTAACCCTGCTCCTCGTCCAGAGCATCTTGGGTATGCTGGGGTTTGGATAGCATCATTGCGGGGGGGACCCCATTGCCCTGCTCCCTGTTCAGGGCATCCCTGAGGATACTAAGGATGAAAAGCATTATTAAAGGGGAAACCTCATAACCCTGTTTCCTGTCCGGCGCATCCCTAAGGATGCTGTGGCTGGGAAAGCATCACTAACGGGGGCGGGCCCTTAGCCCTGCTCCCCCCAAGCCCCCCGAGGACTCCGGTGTCAGCAGCACCGTCGGAGGCGGATGGCCGGGGCAGGGCTGCGGTGCCAGCACGCGGTGCCCGGCGGGGCGGGGGCCGGTCCCGGCGGCGCGGGGGGGGTCCCGGTGGCCGTGCCCGCCGTTACCATTTGATGATGTCGTGGACGAGGGGCAGGAAGGAGAACTCCTCCTGCGCGGGCGGCAGCGGCGGCGGCTTCTGCTCGGCGGGGGGCTCGGGCGGCGGCGGCTCCTCGGCGGCGCGGGCGGGACCCCCGGACGCCATAGCGGCCCCGCCGGGCCGACCGGCAGTGACGGAGCGGGGCGGGGCGGGCGCGGCTCCGCCCGCCGGGTCCGGCCCTGAGGGCCCACGGCTGAGCAGGGCCCGGGGGTGGGCGTGAGGGTTGTGGTTGTGCGCCCCGCTCCAGTGGTTCACCCCCTGCACCTCACAGTGATCCCCCCTGCACCCCACAGTGATCCACCAGGCGGCCCCCAAGGATCTCCCCTGCACCCCA
>NW_020884920.1:4829090-4864107 GCF_003945725.1 Corapipo altera | reverse complement strand
CCCCTGCACCTCACAGTGATCCCCCCTGCACCCCACAGTGATCCACCGTGCGGCTCCCAAGGATCTCCCCTGCAACCCAAGTGATCCCCCTGCATCTCAAGTGATCTCCCCTGCACCCCACAGTGATCCCCCTGCACGCCAGGTGATCCCCCCTGCATCCCAAGTGATGCCCCCTGCACTCCACTGTGATCCCCCCTGCACCCCACAGTGATCCCCCCTGCATCCCAAGTGATCCCCCCTGCACCTCACAGTGATCCCCTGTGCAGCCCCCAAGGATCTCCCCCACACCCCCTCCAGCAATTCCCGCCTGTGCCCCCCAAAGTGATCCCCCCCTGCGACCTCCAAGGATCTCCCCCGTACTGCCAGTTATTCCCTCCTGTGCTCCCCCAGCCATGGCCCCTGTGCACCCCCAAGGATCCCCCCTGCACCCACCCAGTGATCCCCCCTGCACTTCTCACAGTGATCCCCTCCTGTGCCCCCTCCCCAGTAATCCCACCTCCCATCCAAACCTCACACAGGAGTAGGAGATGGGAGGAGGGAGAGAGCGTGGGGGTCCCACACCCCGAGGGCAGGGCAAGGAGGAGGGGTCCCAGGAACTACCCAGGGATCCCAGGAACTATCGAGGTGTCCCAGCAACAATCCAGGGATCACAGGAACTATCCAGGGGGCCCACAAACCACCCAGTGCCGCCCTGCCCATGGCTAACAACTCCTCAGAACACTCAGATAGGTGTCCCAAGGCTGTATACTTCCCTGCCTTTGGAACCAAATCCTAGGGGAAAATTGCACTATTCTGTGTTAATACCCACAGCAGCATTTTGGTCTCTTACAGCCCACATTTCTGCCATGGTTTTTCGTTAGCTGGTGTCCTTAGTTTGATTTTAATGCAATGTGGGCTGGATGACAGGGATGTGGTCCTTGTGATGCCTTAAGGATGGATGCTTACTTGGGACCAGGCTTTCTGCCCAAGGGAGGAAGCAGAGCAACCTGGTCTAGTGGAAGGTGTCCCTGCCCATGCCAAGGTGTTGGAACGAGATGGACTTTAAGGTCTCTTTCAACCCAAATCATTCTGTGATTCTATGAAGAAGTGTGGCTCTGTCAAGACTGATGTGGGGGTGGAAGAGGGAGGTTGGGATGGTGAGTGGTCAAGGCTGGGAGAGGGATGGTGATGCCCCTCTGCACCAAACAGCCTGAGTTTGCTGCAGTTTAAACTGCTGCCACTGTTTAAACCCCTGTGTCTACATAAAGCATGGCAGCACTGATAATACCAGCCCCAGTCGTGAGCTTTTATTCCTGGTTTGGTTTAGAGAAAACGCATAATTTAATTTTTCATTTGAAATAGGCCCCCCTGCTCAACAGTTATAGGCTGAGAAGGCCTGGCAAGGCAATTTTATCTTTTAAACCAATTTCTTTTGAAAAGCAAACAGAGGCTATTTATACATCTAATGAGAATGCTAGTAACCATTTAAACGCGGAGTGTTGACTGTTTGCTCTAAATATAGCAGATGCAATCGCTCACTTTGTTCCTGCTGTCAGGAATAGATCCTGTTTTGGGAGCGGATGCTGGAATGTGCGAAGGAGCCTGGGGGAGCCCAGGTTCCGCTGAGCAGATCCCTGCGGGAAGGCTGGTGGTATTTATGGCCCTTGACTGAGCCAAGCAGGAGGCACAGAATGCTGTGTCCTTCGCATGGGGCTGAGCCGAGAGGTTCATTTCTGTCTCTTTTTAAGGGCTGTTTCTAAAGCAAGATTTGATTCAGGCTCCGTGGGGGACAGTTCCCTCGGCGCTGTGCTGGTTTTAATTTTCCCCTTGGCTTTCTGGAGGAGGGCAGCAATAATTGCTGGGCTGCTGGATGCCTGCCTCTGATGGGTGAGTCAGGCAGTCTTTGGAGCAGGTGACAACATGCAGATACCATTCAGCCGTACCTAAAGCGCTGTCAGTCAGTATTTCTTTGTGCCATTCCCTTCTCATTTTGGGTCTTGTGTTCCCACAGCAGCTGGAACACACAGCTTTATCTAGCTGGCATTTCTCCCTGTCCCTGCCTCTCACCTTCCCTTTCTTGTGGGAACAGCTCCTCCAGCTCCCCTTGGTGACCCACCTCGGTCCTTTGGGGGTTGTGATATCTCATGGCAAGTCCAGGGGAGAGCAAAAGTGTTTTGCAGGCACGCTGTGGTTTGACAGACTCCTCCATCGCTGGAGCTGCTGGTTAATTCATCAGGTGAGACTGTTATCACCATTTGAGTACCAACCTGTACAAGGGGACAGTAGAACTGTGGTCTATATGGTGATGGTGTCCATATCACCAGTGACAGCTTTGGGAAAGGTGAGACCCAGCTGGCAGGGAAGAAAAGATGTGGTCTGATTGTGCAGACAGTGTTGACCTCAGGTGAGCAGCAGTGTTGCTGTGCCTAAATCTTCACCTGTCCTTGTGGAGCTCCAAGCTATGAGACCCTTGTCCCTCGGGGGTGACTTCGATGACCTGGGTTATATCCTTGTAATGCAATTCCTGATAAATATCACCACCAATATGGTCTTCCACACCCCTTTGCAGTCCTGTCAGGGTCTCCACAGGAGGGCTGCATCTGCCCATCCCCTGTTCTCAGGAGGAGCTGGTGGTGGGCTGCAGTTCTCCCTAATTTTCCTTCTGAATTTTTTCACCCGCTGTCAGTTCCTCAGCATAAGGGTTTGAATGAGCAACCTGTGAAAACTCCCTGTGAGACCGCTAAAGCACGAACAAAGATGCTTAGTGGTGAATGAAAAGAATAATTTCCCCCTGGATTTGGTAATAAACCTGAAGTGCAAATGATCGACCTGTTCCTCGATTTAATTGTGGCTCTCTGTACAATTCACTTTCTGGACAGGCAGTTTCTGAAATGTGCGAATGTTTCCAAACCATCTGATCTCCTGTGTACACTCATTGCTTGCCCAGACATTTCATTAACCCATTATCCTAAAAACCAGCTGATCAAATAATCCGTATCTAGAGCCTCTTTTGTTTTTTTCCCATTTCTTTACGATACCAATGTTAATCTTTTTTTTTTTTTTTTTAATTTCTGTACAGATTGTACCTCTTGTTTGCTTCCAGAGGGAACTTTTGAGGGATTTACCACCAGGTGACTCTGTGCCTTTCACTATTTCCTTACAATGACTTGATGTTTTTATATTGATGGTCTGGCATTTCACTGGGCTCCGCTTCTCGATGCTGGACCATCTGGAGCTTGTTGGGCTGTTGCCACCAGCCCTGTTATCATTTTTTACTATGTGGCTATCACCAGTTGAACTTTATCTCTTCCTCCTGCTCCTGCCCTGCATCATCAGCCTGAATTTTCTATTTAAGTCTTGCTAAGCTGCTGTGGTGGGATAAGTCTGTATTGCTCAGCTGGGGAGGTGTTGTCAGCCTTGTGACCACCTGGGATGGGGTGATAGGAAAGAGGAGTTACAGCTGCAGCCCTTGGCTGCAGTCAAGGCACAGAAGCATTGGACTTTTGTTAGGCCATGGCTGTGATCCTGCAACTTCCCAGGTTCCTGGCCAAGTTCCCCTAATTTTGACGAGATGGGAATTCAGTCTTGGGCTCTACCTTGTCTTTGCTCCTGGTGTCATTCAGGGACCATTTCATGGCCCTGGTGTCCCAGGATTCTCATGGGGATGCTAATGAGAATGGGGGGCCATAAGCCAAGTTTCATCCTTTGACACCATGTTTTAACCAGAGAGATTTAGGCCCCAGACATGCAGCCTTGCACCACCACGTCCTCCCAGAGCTGCTGGTGCCCCTGGTGCCAGCAGGGTTTAAGATTCAGTCAGTGTGAACAAGCAGCACCAAGCACATCTACAGCACCCCAGTGCCTCCTGGAGCTCATCAGGTTTTGGCAGAGTCACTGGCTACTGGGGAAACTGGACTGCCATCGGAGGAGGGCCATCATCCCATGGCCCAGGAGGTGCCATCCTCCAGGAGGGCCCAGCATACAGGACAGAGCCTGGGGCAAGAGGTGTCACATGAGGCTTGGCCAGGCTGTTTGTAGCACCAGGTTGAGTGTCACTGCAGGGCATTGGCCTGGCCAGTAAGGCCAGTGCTCCAGTGCTCCAAGCCTTGGGAGGTGAGTGTTCAGTGATCTCATGATGGTCAGTGATCCCACCCCACATCTTAGCAAACACAGAGGTTGTCCCAGGCTGTGCCACCCCGGGGGAGGCATCCCAGCCATGGCGTGGGCGAAGGGAGCACCAAGGGCTTCTTGCGCAAGGTCAGCTACGCAGAATCCTGGATCCAGGAAAACACGCAGATGGATCAGCCACAGCCTGGCCCACCTCCAGGTGCAGGTGGCTCTGGAGCTCACTGTCTCCATTGGGCAGCGCTGTGCCCATGGAACATCCCAGGGTGGTGGGTCCTGGGAGCCACCAGTCCCTGCAGGGTCCCACCAGATCATCCCACAGTCAGGTTTGAACACTCCAAGCTGTTTTCCACCCAGTGCAAAGGGGCAAAAGTCACCTCGCAGGAGCAAGATAGGAACTTGGAGTGTGAATTTGGGGTGTCCCTGAGGAAACCTAAGCCTGCAGAGGGAAGTGCCCTTGTTACTACTGGGCAAAAGCAGCCCTGGATCCCTGCTGGCTCTGGCTGCGATGTGGTGAGTCAGCAACGTCCCTGCCATTATTTACAAATAATGAGCGAGGCACCGAACACGTGCAGCCAAACACATGAGGCAGCAGGAGTTTCACTCTCAGTATGCAGTTGTGGCCTTGAAGCAATGCTGCAAGTGCCTGCACCAGCACCCAGGGCTCAGCCCAGGCAAGGATTTCTCTCCTGACTTTCTAAATGCACAGACAGCCTGTTGGGAAGGTGATGGGGTGGGACAGCACATATGTGTGCCTGCTTGTGCACATTCATCCCTGTGTCTGTGTGCATCCCTGCATGAGTGTTCATCCCTGAGAGCTTCCTTGTGTGTGTGTGCATCCCTGTATTTGTGCATCCCTGGGTGCATCCTTGAGCTCGTGCACCCCTGTGCTGATATGTCCATGGGTTCCAAGGCAGCACTGCCCCACACATGGACACAGTGTGGGTGTCACAGAGGACAGACTTGTCAAGATAAATTTACCTGGATGCACGTAGCAGATACTAATGGGGTTGCAGTAAGGACATTAATGAAATCCCAGGCCCTTTCTTGGAGTTGTTCTGATTCTGACCCTAAAGTGGGTCAGGCTTTGTTTGTGTGTTTGTCAGAGTCCCTTCAAGTGCAGCAGCAAAAGGCATTACCTGGTGTTGGAGCACTTCAAAATGTTTCTCTTGGGTTAGTTAACACAGGGGGAGAGGAAAACAGCTTTTTTGGACTTTGTTTTGGCATCACTGAAAAAGAATCGGGTTAAGATTTTAGGCTGTCCTTCACTTGAATTGCAAACACCATTTCTCTATAATTGGCCTAATTACTGAAAAGAGACGAATTATACATGGGCTTTACAAGATCAGTCAGGTGTCCTTGAAGAATAGTTTTACATACAGAGCAGTGGGTTTCTGGGACAGCGCTGGTGCCGTGGAAGACACATCTCTCCTGCAAATCTGGGAGATGGACAAGTCTCCATCCAGCTCCAGTGAGAAGCCATTTAATCCTTCTCCTGACCTGGGCATGGTGCATCTCTGCAGGGCCATGGAGAGAGCAGTGTTTTGGTGAGCCTTCCTCCTCCTGACCCAGGGCTCCCTGGGCCCTGGGCACCCCCAGGATGCTGCTATTCCTCCACCTGGAGCAGCCTGTCCCTCTCCTCAGCCACCCCAGCAGCTCCCACTGTTTTTTAGGGGTGGCATCCGTGGGTGGCTTGTCACGGTCACGTGTCCCTGGCGCCAAGGATCCCTGTTTGCCCCGGGCTTAATGTTTAGCTGCTAATAAACAAAGCATATCGGAGAGGTTTTGATGGCCAGGTAGCTAAACTTTCCCGGGAATTTTGCTGGCTCTTGCAGCACAAACAAGGCCAGGATGTGGTGACATTCTTGCCTCAGATAAAGTTTTCGTTGGAAAAATGCCTAAGGTTTCCTAGAGCAGGCTTCCCGAATTGCTCCAGCTCCACTCCCTTGCTTCTGGGCACTCCTTGGGCTAACGATCTCATGCTCAGCCATGTCCCATCCTGCCTAAAAGCTTTCTCCCCATCCTGGCTCCACACTGATTTATCCAAGGAGTTGTTGTTTACTGGGATGGGACTGGTTTGGGGTTTTGGCCCCGAGCAGCTGCAGAGGAATCAAAATAAGGTTTTCAAACAATGTCAAGGGGGAAAAGCAAAATCCTCCTCGTTGTTCTGACTTGACAAATGAGTGAGCTTGTCTTTCCTGCCTTTACCCCACAGGCATTTCTAAGCCAGAAGCCTGACTTTTTCCCCCAAATGAATGTACCCTAAAGCCCAGCTCAGCAGCCACTGCCCAGCTCAGTCACCATCGGGTGCCCATGGCTTGATCCAGCCTGGAGCCATCTTTTGCCCATTTCTACCTTGCAGATAAGCTGAGCCTATCCTGGCTTCTCCCACGAGGACATCTGGCAGAGAGGGAGGCTGGAGAATCAATCACACAAAGCAATTCAGTTCCTAAGACCATACTCTAACCCCATCATGGCTCAGCCCATTCACCACTGATCCAAATGCAAACAAATGTCATAAGAGAGGGACATTTGGTTTTCAGGTAAACACTCACCTCTCCTTGCCTTCACTCCCCTTCAAAACTGCCCCTCCTGGCACTGCAGGAAACTCTTGGGATCCTCCCACTACCGTGCATGGCAAAGGCAGCTCCTGGCAATGCTGGGCACTGTGTATCTCCCACCAAGGGATTACACTGGGATCTGGCTGCCAGCCGGCCCGTTCCGGCATCTCTCAGCAAGTGCAGAGATAATTGCCATAAGTCTAATTGTTCCTGCTGGATAACGAGTATTTTGCATCATCATCCCCAGCTGCTGAGAGCATCATCCCAGTTGCTATTTCAGGGGCAGAAAGCAGCTCCTCTGAGCCAGGAAAGGCTGAACCAGGCTGGATCTGGGCACCCGAGGTGCTGAGCCCCCACTGACCATAGTGCTGGTTTGTGAGTGTGCTTTGGGACAAGGTGTGGGACAGGGACTGTTCCCAAGAGGCAGACTGGATATGAAGACAGGAAAACATGGGATTTTCAGTGTGCTGATGAAACAGGCAAATTCCCAGGGAGTCGTGTCTCCAAATGGACTTCTTCCATCTGGACACGACATTATCCCTGTGGATGCAGAGGGCTGGAAACGTGTGTGCACATGCATGGATGTTCATGCACACGGATGCACACAAGAATACACACATGCTGGCATCCACATCCACATGAACATCTGTGTGTGTGCACACAGAGCTAAGGAAACACTGGGAATCCATGGGCCTGTTTCCCTGCTGTCCTGCAGAGCTCCTGCTCCAGTCTTGCCCTGCTGAGTGGGCTTTGAACCTTTCTTTTGCAGAGGCATTGCTGTCCATGCGCTCCAGAGGATGGGGGATCTCTGAGGTCCTTTTTTATTCCTTTTGCTAAGTTTTATATTGTTCAAAACTCGCTAACAGGCTCATAAACTGGGCAGTCACAGGGGGCAGATGAGCAGACACAAACCCCCTCCCCTTGGAACCCAAGGAATTGCCGTTACCCTGCACAGTCACTCCTTGGCACGATGAGCTGTGTGTGTTCTCAAACACACCATGATGCTCTCGGTCCAGTGGAACCCCTCTTTTGGGGCAATGCCATTGCAGACAGCAGGGTTTGTCACAGCCTCCTCACACTGTTCCATCAGGCAGACCTGCTCCATGCTGCCAAGACACGCGGCCGGGACCGCAGTGAACGTCACCCTCTCCCACCACGGGACGGGGTAGATGGAGCAGCCACGCGGCAGGAACCCCTGAGTGGGCATTGATTTCTCCTCCACCAACAAGTGCTCTGCAAGACCTGGGGATCCACCACCTCTGGCTGAAGCTGTTCGGATGCACAAGGCTCACTTGGCAGCAGGGACAGCATTTGAGCAAGCAGGGAGTGCAATGCTTCGCTCCCTGCACCTCCTCTGGCACCTGGAATAGCTGCTGGGAACTGCTTGGTGCTGCAGGATGAATTGAGTAGCCAGCTGTGGCATTCCCACTCTGCTCATGCTCACAAACGTGGGTTTGGGGCAGCACTAGCAGAGGCTGTGCATCCCATCTGTCCCATCCCATCCCACCCCAGCCCACAGCTCCCAGCCCAGCCCTGGGCTCTGCACCTCACTTTTTCCTTATTCCTCACAAACCCACTGTAGCTGACTGTCAAGTGCAACCTCTGTTCTCAGAGCAGCACCCCTGGAATTAACCCTCCCGCCTAGGTGAAGGAAGGGGTTTGAGGACATCCATGTGGCACAAAGATGTCAGGCAAAAGGGTTTGGCTGCCAGGTTATCATTTGTGCCCCTCCTGTTGTGCACAAGCCCCTGGAAACAGGATTGTGAAGGATGCTGCTGAGTTTGCCTTGGAAAGGGTGATTTGGGGCTTGAGATAAGAGTCCCATGAGATGGCTGGGAAAGGAGAGAGAGGAAGAAATGCGTCAGGGCAAGAGAGGGGAGAGATAAGTGACGCATCTGGGCTCAGAGCACAAAGCCAACAGCCTTCCTGGCGCCATGGGGCTGCAGGGTGGCTGGATCCGGGCTGTGACAGCCTTGGATGGAGCCCGCCCTGTGGCAAAGCCTGCCTGCTGGCCAGGCTTGGCAGCCCTCTGCCAAAACTGCAGAGGGCAGGGAGGAGGCAGTCCCAACCAGGAACCTGCTCCAACTCCCAAGGGCTGTGCAGGAAAGGAGTGATGGGGATGTTCCCCCCAACCTTATGCTCCTGCACCCCACTCTCTGCCCCGCTCCCTGCCAGGGCTGCCACCACAAGGCACAGCATTTGGTATGTGCCAGGGCATGGGCCACACCAGAGGGGGAAGATGCTAATGTTTCGCTTTTGGGAACATGCTGCCTGTCATATCAGCTCAAGCTTTTGGGCTGAGATAGGTTTTGTGCTGAAACAGCCTCTGCTGCTGCCCAGAAGGGGGATTTGGTTGGCCATGACCACCCAAAGCACCGTCCTCGGGAGCCAGCTGGGCCCTTGTGGCTGATTTTGCATGTTGTCTCCTAATTGCAGTTCTTCATGTTCTCTCAAAGCAAAAGGAGTAATTATCTGGAGGACAGGAAACGTGGGGATCCGGGAGCAGTCGGGAGCTGGTGGAGAGGGGGCGGCTCCTGCTTTTGCAGAATCCCTTCTCCCTCCCTCCAAACCAGCTGCTGGCATTTCTCCTGCCACCATCACCATCCTCCTCCCTTGGTGCCACATCCGTTTGGGCATCCTGGGAGGAAAATCAGGCACTGGCAGCAACTCCTTGTCCTCATCCCAGCACCGCCACACCCCTGCGAGCACACAAACACGCTTCTCTTCCAGTTCCCTATTTGCAGCCACTGTATATACAGTATAATCCACCCACAGGGTATCCACGCTGTACTTGGCTGGGAAGGACAGAACATCCTTGTGATTCAAAAGGTCAAAATGAATATCAGTACGCTGTCAGCAAGAATGCCAAAGCTGCCTTGGGGACACAGGGTGCTCAGAGGGACCCGGCTCTCGGGTGTGCTGCTCCCTGCACAACCCTGTTTTCGGGGTGCCCGAAAACACTCTGTTTGCTGTAGGGTCAAACAGGGCAACTATCCCTAAGAATAATTCCATGGTGAGCAAACAGCTTTTCTTGCTCAGCCTGGAGGTCTCTGTATCCCCTCTCCACTCCTGGATAGCGAGGGGGTGAGCAGGTTGTGACGCCCCTCCACAATATTCTTCCAGCCTCCTCCAGTTTCTGGCTCTGAAGCCCAGCTCTGCTTCCTCCCCAGGGCTCCAGTGTCCAGGTCCACGGGCAAAATGCAGATGTTTGCTGCATTGTGCACTCAGTACGTCCAGGGCAACCACCCCTCCTCCTCTTCCCAAATGGAGAGAAACTGCTGTCATGTCAAGCTGGGCTGGAGGAAGCTCGGCTTGGGCGGATGGCTGGCATTGATTTCCAAGTGACAGAGGCACTCGCGTGTCCCCTGAGCTCCCAGCCCTGTGCCTAACGATTTTCTCTGCTAATAATCTCCACTGAGCAGGCAGCAGCACATGCAGGCACGGGGCACGGGGACCAGGGGGATCATTCAGAGCCTGACATGGCAATGGCAGGTCCATGCTGCTGCTCCTGACATATGGACCCTTTCCATTCCTCCCCAGCCCATCCCAGCAGGAGGGCTGCCCACGGAGCCCTCGGTGCCAGCAGCACCAGCCCCTCTAACAGTAGCCCCATCTAACAAGAACAGAGCATTCTTGGGGTTGGGGGGATTTGGAGATGAATTAAGAAATCCCTTCATGGTGGCAGGGCAGATCCCAGGAGCTGACAGTGATTTGCAGCGGGGATTTGGAGGCTTTGGGGCTGTGCTGGGCATGGGGGTTCCATGCTGTGGTCCTCCTGGACACAGCATTCCCACACACAGAGTTATAGAAAGGTTTGGTTTGGAACAGGCTTTAAAGGTCATTCCATTCCATCCCCCTGCCATGGGCAGCGACACCTTCTGCTAGTCCAGGTTGCTCCAAACCCTGTACAATCTGGACTTGAACACTTCCAGGGATGGGACAGCCACAGCTTCCCTGGGCAACCTCTGCCAGGGCCTCACCACCCTCACAGCCAAGAATTTCTTCCCAATATTCAGTCTAACCCTGACCTCTGTCAGTGGGAAGCTATTCCTCCCTTGTCCTGTCACTCCATGTCCTTGTCCCAAGTCCCTCTCCAGCTGTCTTGGAGCCCCTTTAGGCACTGGCAGAGACTCTAAGTTGTCCCTGGAACCTTCTCCAGGCTGAACTACCCCACCTCTCCCAGCCTATCTCCAGAGCAGAGTAAGCTTCTTTGTGGCCTCCTCTGAACCCACTCCAACAGATCCACATTGTTCTTCCCTTCCCTCTCGCCATGCAGTGCAGGGAGCAGGAATGAAAACTTGAACTTGGGTGCAAGATTCTCCAAACTCAGGCTTTCGAGGAGGCCTCCAGCTGTCCCCAGCCTGGCACTGCCGGCAAGGGGCTGTGTGTCCAGGAGGAGCAGGGGGATGCATCCAGTCCCGTGTGAGCCGAGGTCGGAGCAGGCGGATGGAGCTGGCAGTGCTGCCCAGCCTGGCAGGGCTCTCGCAGCCCCGACCTTTCTGGCTTTGAAAACAGGATGGGAACAAGACGCACTTTTGTTTTCAGTCCGGGAGCTGGAACGGGACCTTCAGGCTGTTCCTGGGATGTTATGGCATCCTGGCTGCAGTGGGGGTGGGGACCAGGCTCTGACACCCTGGGCAGTCTCGCTGCACCCTTGTACTCTTCCCATTCTGTCCTTCGGCGGCAGATCCCAAAGCTCCCCACGTCCTGTCCTGCAGCCAGGCTGGCTGAGGATGCTCCCCTGGGGCCACCACTGGGGACGAGTGGCTTTCACTCAACCTTCAGCTGGAAGCCCTGCTGGCTCTCACCACGACTCACGTGCCTGGGAGCCCCGGGGAGGTCAGGGAGTTTGTGCTGCTGCTCCACGCAAAACGTGACTGTTGCCCTGGGTGGCACAGGCACTGAACTAGAAAACCAGCGTACGAGGAATGCAAGTGTCCACACCTTGTCTCACCACTAAAACCCAGCTCCTGGCCACCAAGGAGCCACTGGCAGTGATCCTGGACTGTGCTGTGGGGACACAGCTGGGGTCAGGAGGGCAGGGAGCAGCTGAGGCTTGCAGAAAGGCCATGCTTATGCCCACAAAATGGGGAAAAACGGGGTTGAACCCCATATCCAACCATGAGCAGGGTCAGCTGGTCCTTACCCAGGGAAATTAGAGACAATGTGCACCAGAACTAGGAATATACCTCTAGGCAGCCTCTCCCTGCACAGGGCTGGCAGCAGTTAGCTGCTTGATATAACAACCATGAGGTGGGCAGGCAGAAGATGATGAGGGTGTTTTGTTCCTCCAGTGTGGAAAGGGATATTTCCGTAAGAAAAGGCAAATGACCACAACCCTGATGACTGGTGGGGACCTGGCACCTCACTGTCATCCACTGCCTGCCCTCGGGCAACCCTGAGGACAAAAAACTCAATTGTCTCTGCTTCCCGCCCCACACTCCTTATCAACCTCCCACACCCACAAATGGAGAAATAATCTGCCTGGTTCCTGTGGAAGAGATTGTACAGTGGCCAGTGATGAGAAATGACACGGGTCCTGCCACGTTGGTTCACGTGCCTGCGCTGCTGGCACGGAGGCTCCTTCAGCACTTCCCGGCAAATCCCTGGGATGTGCCCGATAACTCCTGTGAGCCACTCCTGTGAGCCACTCCTGCTCACCTCTGTGATCTCCTGCTCCTTTTGTGTGCTGAGACCCCATTTAACCTTTTGAATGACAAATTCATAGCACCTTTTGCAGGCTTGGGCAGCCATCACAGCAGGGAAATCGGGTTTTTTTGGAAGAAATTCAAGATTTCCCTGCAATCTCTGCAGTGGGGACTTGAGGAGTTCACTAGGAAAATAAAAGCCTGATCTCAACCACCTGTGCCATGGAAAGCCAGTGGGAGACTGTTTGTGTGTCCTGTGGTGTTTGATCCAAAATCTCCTCAAATCTCCCCAAATCCTTCTCCTGGCAATGCTCAGCCAGAGCTGGTGGGGGGGGACAGATCCCCTCTTGGCCAGGAGCTGCTATGGGGTTGGGAATGGGGGGGGTGTTTGTGAATCATGGGGCTGGGAATGGGGCTAGGGAAGGAGTAGGGACACCCGGGGCAGCTCTATCCCTGCTCCCTTTGGCCACAGCCCCCCTGCAGGGCAGGAACACCCGGCATTTCCTTGAACCCCTCTAACACTATGCATTGCTGCCCTGTGCCCCCACTGCCCTGCTCAGTCCCTTTTCCTTGTGCTGGCGTGAGGATTCACGTAGAAGCTGAGTCAGGGACTGGATTCAGCTGGGAATATCTACCCTGCCAAAGGTTTGTGCCCCGAGTTCTCCTTGCACGGGTCCGGCTGGATCGGTGCCGCCCCGAGGTCCGACACCCCCTGCTCCAGGCTCTTGTTTGTGACTTTGAGTGATACTGTCTCTATGAAAAACATGATACGTGTTTTTGCTGCCTCAGGGCTGAACCGTTGCCCTCCCTGGGGACGGGTCCCTGAGTGCTGGCAGGGATTTATGGCCTGCTGTGATTTATGGTGGAGGTGGAGTGGGACGGAGCCGTCACAGCCAGCGCTGAAGGAAACCCGACATCAGGACTGTCCCAACATGACCTTACCTGGCCATGTGGGACAAAGCTCAGGGGTCAAAGAAGTATCCCGTGAGGACAGCAGTGGCATCCATGGGATGGGTGACAGGGTGCATGTGTTCAGTCACCCGTTCCCCTTGTGGAAAAAAACAGATGTGAGATTTTATAGCACAGCATTTTGCCTCTAGTTCAGGACTTTGCTCATCTGCCCCATGCAGATGAGCTCCCATGATGGGAGCTGGCACTGCCAGCAGGGACACCAGGTGACCCAAAGGCAACACAAATCGGGGTGAGTGGCAACAGATGTGGTGTTGGACTCAGGGAAATCGCTGAGCAAGAACACAAATCAGAGGGGCTGTGGAAATATGGGGCTCCCGAGCAAAGGGGGCCTGGGGATCCCCCCCCAGGCACAGCTTCTCCTTGCACCTCCACTGCAAAAAAGCAGGGAAGGGAGAGAACAAGGCCAGCCTTGAGTGCTGACCGCAGATCCCAACCACTTCCCCTCATCCCTCAACCACCACTGCTCCCTTCCTGCCTGGATTCTCCTTATCAGTGCAGGGCTCTGTGGCCAGACCAAACAGCCACCCCCGCTGCACATGGGGCTGGGACCCAGACAATTAAATACATTCAGCACAAGCATCCCATCTTATGCAGGGTGTCGAAATCCAACCCTGAGGGCTCCCAGGCAGCTCCACTGTCCCTGCCCTCCTCCTCCTCTCCTGGGTGAGAGGTCTGTGGTTGCTCAGCTCTGTTTACTAACCAGGAATTTTTCCCCTCCAGCTGTTTCTTTATTTTCACTGCAAAGTGATGCAGAACCACCTTGACTGAGAGCAGATGAAAGCCCAGTGCTGATGCCTGCACCAGTTCAGACCAGCAAGGAACTGGTCACTCTCCTGGGGGGTGGGATGGAACACAAGGGGACACGGAGGGGTCCCTGAGGTGGGATGGGGTGTGCAGATTTTGGGGCTGCCATGAACTGGGTGACACTGGGAGTGCTAGGGCACATGGGGTCACACTGAAGCCAGCACTGCCCGGGGGACTGGTGGGGATCACCATCCCCTGGGCACCTCAGGTAGGTTTGGGGCCATTGGGATGGAGCTGTCCCTCTTCTGAACCTGGGGCTGAAACGTTCCCTATCTCCCACATCACCAGCATCCCTCTTGGGACAGCTGGGAATGGTGGCTGGCCTTCCAGACAAAGAGCCTTTGGTAATGAAATGCCTCTTGAGCAGCTCCATACCAGATACACAACCAGCCCATGCCAAGGGCATGCTCTTCCAGCTGGGTTTCTACCAGCCAGTGAGTTATTGCAGGAGGAAGTGGAGGATTTAGCCTTAATTCATCCTTGCTGCAAAAAGCCAGGTGTCTCTCCCCCACCTCTGAGCCTGCATGGATCTGGGGCAGTGGGACCTTCATCCTGCTCCTTCCATGCTCCCTGTGCATCCCTCCCTGCCCTGCTCCTGCGAGGTCCCTGCTACCAACCCTGGGTGCACAAGACTCTGCACAATACACTTTTTTTCCAACGCACTTCCCACTCACCAGAGTTTGGGCAGACCTTGGATCATCCCTGTTTTGGGTCCTCCACAGGTCCCCAGGCTGGCCCAGCTGACCAACCTGCCTGGGAAGAGGGATGGCAAAGAGTTCCAGCATACACGGGCTCTGCCAGTCCCTTCCCGGTCATCGGTGCTGGGAAATACCCTGTGATCCCGCAGGACTGTACTCACTGGAGTATTACCTGATCACTCTGGCTGATAATGGCCTTTCTCGGCCCTTAGCCAGGCTCTCGGGGAGAGGTGAATGGGTTCAGCCACCCATAGCCCTAAGGACAGGGAAGGGACATGCAAACAACTAAAAATTAGTTTGGGGAGAGCCGGGGCCATGCTGTGCCAAGCCCTGTTGCCTTCTCAGTGGGTATCAAAGCAGACATCGCACCCCAGGAGAACCCATTTTCCTGCCACATACCCCCCACTAATACTTTCCAACTCCTGTGCTCATTTTCACCCAAATTGCACTGGAGGTAGAAGTCAAAAGGCAATTTCTATGCGCATCGGGAGAATTGTGGATGGAGAGACAGCTCCTGCTGAGAAAAACGCTGCACCCGTGAGCCCAGCCCTCTGCTAGACACTGGAGCAGCCACCCAGAGGCAAAACTTCCTAGGAAATCTGGCTTCCTTGGGCTGGCCACTCAAGGCGTCGCTGGGTTTGTTTTGTTCCGGGCTTTAGATACCGTGGGACAAAAAAAAAAATGCTTTGTAAGTGTTGAATTAAAAGGATGATGCAAAAGCTGCAGGGTGCTCCGGGTGGAAAACGTGAGCGGCTCGCAGTCGGCCCTGGCGGGGTGCAGGCTGTTTGGAGAACGCGGGGTTCCTGCGATTAGCCTGCTCATATGACTCAATATATAACCACCAGTTACACACTAGATTTAATCTTGGGTCAAAAGTCATGGATAATTCAAACCACGCAGAAAATGTTGATCGCCTGCTTGCTGGGGCTGTTTTCCCTGCTATTCTTTGTTTGGGCTAAACAACCTCTGTGAATTGAATGCAGCTTGGCCCAGGGCAAGAGTGGGGCCCGGACAGGCTGGAGTGATCCCTGTTCCCACTCCAGGAGTTGCCTGCTCTGCCTGCATCCCACATCCAGCTTCCTGAGTCTCATTTCACCTCATGCACTTGCTATGGGGGGAAAATAAGGATGATTCACACCCTAAAGTTCCCACTGGAAGCATCGCATCAGTCCTCGCCCCAGTCATCTCCCTGCTTGGGCAGGTGACTGCAGTGAGGGTGCCCTTCTCACCCTGAGAGAGCAGGGGTAGGGATGCTGCCTGCTGTGTCCCTGTAGCAGGTTGGGTACCAGGCTCAGTATTTCAGTTGGTCCCTCTCAGATGCTGCCCCAGTTTTGTGTTTGGGGCAGTTTCTTTCACTACTGAGTCATGAAAGTCACTCTGCTGTCCAAAAGATTCCAGTGGGGATGTTCAGGAACATCCTGCATGGTCAGGTTAATTGAGCAAAGGATTTCAAGGCAGCATCTTGGAAACACTAACTGGGATAAAGATCTGTGCCTGGGATGGTAAGAGACTGGAACTTCCCAGAGAAGCTGTGGCTGCCCCATCCCTGGAAGTCTTCAAGACCAGGTCGGACAAGGCTTGGAACAACCTGGTCTAGTGGAAGGTGTCCCTGCCCATGGCAGGGGGTTAGAACTCAATGACTTTTAAGGTCCCCTCCAATCCAAACCATTCCATGATTCTACGATCTTGTGCTTGGAGGTTTCAGTGTGGCTTTGGGGAGTGTTGGCTGCTCTGTGCACCCACGAGCAGATCGTTGCCCTTTCACTGCTTTCCAGAGACAGCATCCATGACTTTTTGTGAGCTGCTTCTCTGCTGAAGACTTCACTGAGCAGGGAAGGGAAAAGCCATCCTGCAGCTTTTCAGAACACTGTCTTGCAGGATGGTTATTTGTAGGGAATGCATCGTCCCTTCTTGCCAGTGGCAGCAGACGTTACTGCCAGGTTACTGCACAGGGACAGGGGCCTGTCACAGAGCATGGCTGAGCTCATCCATCACTGAACTCCTCTGCGCCTCAATCTCCTCTTAGGTCATTAGGAAGGATGAGTGATCCCTCCCTTCCCTTACAAAACCCTTTGCTGTGCAGTGACAGAGGGAAGGATGCAAATAGCCCCTATGAGCACAAAAAAGATTTCCCTGAGGGAACAAGGAGGCAGGGAAGCAACATCCTGTCCATTTTGCAGTCAGGAGGGGCAGAGAGAGAGAGAGAGAGAGAGAGTGAGACAACCACCTCACCCAGGGCTAGGCAGGATCATACGAAACCCCATCTCTGGGCAGAACCCCCTGGTCCTTGCTGCTCCTGCCCTCACCATGGAGCCAGTGCTGCTGGCACAGCCAGAGGGCTTTGCCAGCAAACAGGGGGTCTGAGCCTAGAGTAGAGCCAGCCAGAGCCTGGGAGGGCTGATTCCTCTTCCCAGCCCACTACATCTGCAAAGGAAAGAGGCAAAGCCCTTTGGGACAAGGAGAGAAAGCACTGGAACAGGCATAAACAGCTTAGTAATAATACTAATGACAGCAGTTAGCACGTCGGCAGCGGTTTGCAGCGCAGAGCTCTGTACAAACATTAATTAGTGCAGGCAGACAATTCAGTGATATGGTTCCCATTTCGCAAACTACGACGAGCGGAGAACCGACCATCTGCTTAAATCCTCTTTAATTTAATCCTGGGGCGTTCGTAGGAAAATCCTGAGCCCAGTTCACCGTCGGATGAAACCGTCCAAGCGTGGATGGACCCTTCAGACTCTCCTGGATCACAGCAGATGTCGAGCATCTTGGGAGAGACATGTTTGAAGGGTGTTGGTGGTTGTGGGTTGTGCCTGGAGCTGGAAAACACGCGGCGGCTGTTTTCTATGTCAATAAATACACGTGGTGTAGCCATAGCCAGAGCACTGGTGGTTTTCCTGCAGGCACGTGTTGCCGGAGTCTTTGGGGCTTTCTGGCTGCAGATAGAGTGTTGGCTTGGGATCTTCTCACCCTTTCCTGGTCTACCTGTGGCAGTTTTTATGAGCCCTTGGGACACACAGTTCATTAGCAAAAATTCAAGCAGATGCCAAGAATGACTGGGGCGAGTCAGGTGGGTTAAAAATGTACCCAGGGTGTGAACTGAGGGATGTGGTGACTGACACAGCAGGCGATGGACACAGCAGCTGAGGATGCTACCAGGATAAGCTAAAACTGCTTAATTTAGGGTATCCAGGGCTTTTTTTTCTTTAAGCATACCAGCTTTGTGTTGCACAGCAAGCACACACTGCAGCGTGGTCTGGCTAAGGATGGGGGTCAGTGCTGGTGGCCTGACCACGCGGCTGAAAACAAGTTGACCGGCAACACAAGCCAGACACAGGAGCAGCACCCCAAAAATTCCTGGGGGAATTCCTGAGGGTGATTCAGGAGGGCGAGCAGCTGCTGCAGCAGCCGGATGGTGCTGGCAGGGCTCGGCTGGAAGCAGAGCTGCAATCACACCTAGGGCCAGCGGTGCCGGGATGCAGCCAGGCGTGGGGCTTTCTGCAGAGCTCCCTCACTCCAGGGGTAATTCTTAGGCAGGAAAAGAGGTGGATGAAACCAGAGGGGGGGGGGGGTGGGAAAGGCCAATGCTCCTGCAAGGAGATCCCCTTCTCCTTCAGCAGCCGGAAAACATGTTTGCCTACTCTTAAGCTAATATTGAAACCACCGTCCTTTCCCAAACACTGCGCTCGAATTTCCCACTGCACGTGAGCCCTGCACATGGAAGAGTGTGCTCAGCTATGGCACAGGCTGGTTTTCCCAGGCTGATTTTATTAGGATTAGTGGCTTTTTTTACTAGGTATAGATTTAAAAGTCTAAAATAATGGAATTTTTCCTCCTCTCTGGGTAGATGGGTCCTAACGCAGAGTCAAGAAGGGCTTACAACGAATTTTATTTCTTCTGCAGACAAAAGAGCTCCCAAATCACTTTGTTCCTGACTGAGCACACCACATGTCTCACTCAAATCCCATGCTGAGCTGAGCTGGACCTGCAGCTACATTGTAATTATGCAGATGCGGAAGTGCTTGGCTAAATCAGGGTCTTTCACCTCTCACCATCTCCAGGGCCTTTCCAAATTACCCCCAGCCCAGCCATGCTTTGAGTCCAGAATGGTGCAAATGGTGCAAATAATGCTGATTTCAGCAAGATCCTCTAAGCTTGGGCTCTTGCTCAGTTTTGCCTTGTGCATGGCATCCCCAGGCAGCTCCCACATCCCATCTCCACACCAGGTTGCCTTGTTAAGTGTCTGATTTTAATTTCTCTCAATCAGGAGCTGGGCCCGAGCAATTACATAGTAACGAGCTATTCATCCAGAGGGAGAGCGCAGATCTAGGTTAATTGGTCTGACAACTGAACCCAATCCTTTCCGGTTTTGCCCAGTTTTCCTTATTTTTCTCTCCTTCTGCACAATATCTGCAAAGCTCCCAGCTTTGTTAATTAAGAAGGTAACTTCACCCCAAGGGCTGTTTTGTTCTCCCCTCCCTCCTTCTAAAGCAAGTATAAAAAAAGCAGCAAGAATTAGCTAGTTTGGGATGAAACAACCACCTCAGAGCAGGACAGAGCCGGTTGGGTCTGACAGGGGTCAGACTATGTGGAGCTGCTGCTGTTCTCCTGGGCTTTGGGGAAACAATGCTGTGTGGTGAAAGCAGGTGCTGGACCTGAAACACTCCTGTGGGCACATTCAACATGTTCACAGACACGTGGCAAAGTGGGGTCTCTAGGGCTGGATGGGTACTGACTCAGGGCTGGAGCTGCAGTGTTGCAAAATTGGGGGGAGAGGTGCAGGAGGGTTTGTGGTTTCTTGGGAACATGCAGCCCTAAAGGTCTGGGCGCTTCTGAAACCCTTTTAGCCAACATTCACTGCTGCAAAAGCCCTGTGCACAGGGGTCTGATGAGAGGGGGATGCTGGAGTGTGTCACCATGCCCTTAGGCAACGCCACGAGGAGCAGAAATGAAGCTTTGCCCCTTTTTTGTGGACATTTTAGTGGTCTCTGGCATGGGCCAGCCTCTGACCCATGCCAATCAAGGTGGACACTCGCCTCCCTTTCCTGTGTCACGTAGGTGTGGCAGTCCCAACCCCACTACATGGGAAAGAACGAGATCACATTCTGTGCCTCCACTTTCCTAATCTGAAAAGTCGTGTGTAACCCAGAGATCAATTTTGGACCAAGGAGATGCCAGACCAGTGACATTTATATAGTCAGACATGTCTCCTTGAAGACTGGTGTGTCCTGCAGAGAATGAACTGGCTCCAGCTCAGGAATGAAGCAGTCCCAACATACATCGTCTGTGCTCTGAAATGCAGCAAGGGGATGTGCCTGGGTGGCTGCAGCTGCCACGGGCACCAGTGTCTGCCCCCAGAAGCCAGCCCAGGAGCACTTTCCCTGGGATAAGAAAGGATGTGTACGAGATACATGAGCAGGAAGCACAGCTGTGGGACCGCGCTGCTAGACTGGAAAAGGAAAATCTGTTATAAAACAGGCATCCAAGGCAAGAGTTTGCTTTTCCAGAGGCTGTGGGGAGCCTGAGGGTCTGGGATTGAGACCAAAGAAGATGACTGCAGGAGGAGGGGTAGTAACACCTGGAAAGCTTCAGGGATGCTTCCTCAGGGCGGATGGAGTCATCAACTGGTGTGGCTGTGACTGGGAGGGGGAGCAAGCAGGGCCCTCAGGGGGGTGCAGCACAGCTCGCCCCCGCAGACCTGCTGGGGTGAGGTGATGATCCAGCGAGTTCCCAGCTGCTGCCTGGCCAACAGCCCCGTGTAGGTGGGCACAAGACCACAAAGGGTAACACGGGCACCAGTGATCCCAGTCCCACTGGGATGGGGACATGGCTGAGCACTGGGGCCGGCTGCTGCCCACCCTCAGCCGGTGCCCTCAGCAGCAATAACATGGAATGGTTTGGGTTGGAAGGGGCCTTAAAGACCATCCAGTTCCAACCCTGGTGACAGCACTGAGATTTGCCATGCAGCAGGTCCCTAGCTTTCCCATCCCTTCTCCTGGAAAGGGCTCACCCCATGCAGCACGAGTTGCTCCTCATCCTCACACATCCCCTGGCACAGGCAATGGGGCCCCCCTGACTCACTTTTACTAAACAGAAACCAATTCCCAGCATCCACAGCTGCTCCTGCTGCATCTCTCAGCACCTTTGGGACTTTTTCTGAGTCTTCTGGTGTTTTGAAGCCATCCCCAAGAGCCACTGGATGACTCACTACACGGATATGTAAGCAGTGAAGGAAGAGCAGGTGCTGCTCGGCTGGGACTCCCACTGGGATGGCATGATGGAAACATGCCATGGGCACCCAGCAGGTCACAGGGGACCTGTGGGGCTTGGGAACAGCCATTTATATATCCATAGAACCTCAAGTGCTCTCATCTGGTATCTCACTCACAGCTCTTCAGTTGTTGTTCTTTATCTCCCTCCCCTGGATCTTGGGAAACCAGACCCAGCTCCAGCCCCAGCTACCTATGGATGCTGAATGCAGACTCTGACATATGGGGGATTGGACCCAGACACAGCTGAGGCAAGTTCCCACAAATCTGGCAAGTTAGACTTTAAAATAGTGTGTATTCAGGGTGAGTCTGATCTGGGAAAAGAGCAGTACCATTTCTCCCAGGACACTTTCTCCATCCCAGAATCATTTCTGACACCCGCCAGATGAGGAGAAGCAGGTGGGTGAGGGATGGGGACTAGACCTGTCAAGGGTGCTCATGGAATTGGGGTGTGCAAGCTCAGCTCCACTAGTCTCTGCCCACAGGGTGGCCTGACACCAGTGCCCTCCCCTATGACGGATGTTTACAGAGCTGGACGGGATCCCTGGAGCCCTTGTGTCCATGTGCCAGCAGCTGCAGGACACCAGGGTTCTACGAGGTCGTGGTCAGACTCTTTCCCCAGCTGCATCCACGATCTGGGGACCTCTAGGAAAAAGCCATTAGCTGGGAACCTCCAGGAAAAATGTGCCGGTGGGATGTTGCTGGCAGGTTTGGTGGTTGGTGGGAACAGGAGGCGAGGGGGCCTCGTGCTCGGGGTTGCCGGTCCCGGCGGTGCTGCGAGTGCAGCGTCAGCCAGTTTTTGGCAGCTGTGAGCCCTGGCCCCACACTGCCCACAGTCCTGGCCCCAGGGAGGCAGGGAGAAGGTGGCATGCTCACATCTAAATACAACATGTTCCCCAAGCATGTTTGTTAACATAGTCACAAATAAACATTTTGCAAGATTTTTGCCAGGAGAATGGGCTTAATGTGTGTGGAGCCTGGAGGGACAGGAGAAAGCTGGTGCAGCCTATCACCGTGGGCACTGCTCTGGCCTCCCTAGCACTGCTGGGGTGAGGGAAGTTGATTCCTCTCTGGGGAGTGCATTACTTAAGTCCCTGTGTACCAATAGAGAAGCAAATCCCATTAATCCAACCAGGATGGAAACAATATTGTGGTGTTGAGGTAGAAGAGAAGGGCAAGCAGAAATCACCAGGAGCCACCCTGGTTCTGCCTGTCCTCCCCACTGGTAGTTCTGCCCCCACTCTTCTCCCCTCAACAGGCTCTGGCTTCAGGGTGAGTGAGAGGAAAAGGCAAAGTAATGTCCTAGGTCCCTGGGGGATTTCAGGCTTTCAGGAACAGGACAAGCAGCTCAGCCCTGGGAGAGCTGTGGGAGCCCAGGGGGAAGCAGGGGCAGAGCTGAGCAGGGAGGCATGGAGGAGGAAGAGGGATGTCCTGGGTGGTCGGGGGCCTGCAGCCTGTGGTTTTCTATATGGACCCGAAAGACCCCTCGTTCATCTTCTAACCCACAAGTTGTTCATGCTTTTACCCATCTCATTCTCTGCCCCATCGCACTGGGGAGGAAGTAAATGAGTGTCCAGGAGGGGGCTCAGCAGCTGGCAGGAGCCAGCCCAACACATTTCCCAATTGCTACATTTCCCCAGTCCCACATTTCACAATCCTTTATCCCTGGTAGTGTTCAAAGCCAGGCTGGATGGGGCTCTGAGCAACCTGGTCTAGTGGAAGGTATCCCTGTTGGAACTAGATGGTCTTTAAGATCCCTTCCAACCCAAACCCTTCCATGATCCTATGATTTTCCCAGGGCCTGCAGCTGCCTCTCAGTACCCCACTGTGCCCCAGTTGGTCCCAGTAAGCTGTGACCCCTTGGCCTGCAGTGCCCAGCGGGAGGGATGCAGAGGGCATTGGAATAACTGGGAAGGCTGAGGGCTAGGAGGAGGACTGGCCACATCCTGCTCAGCACAGGCTGTCAGCAGTGTGCTCCCACACACGATCCCACAGTCCCCTCTAGTGGATATTCCTACTCCATCGACATGGATGTCCTGCACATACTGTGTGGGCACCACAGGGCTCCAAACTTTGACTCCAGCAGTGGCCCTGGGGTACCATCACACTCCTCTCCCAAAATTGGGCATGGTGGCAGGATCAAAGCCCTATCCGGCTGCCACCAGCTGAGCCATCGCTGCCTTCACTCCTTCCCCTCCTGCGTATTTGGGTGACTCATCCTCTCTCCGTCCCCTGCCCTGGCTTTATCCCACACCACCCGCTGCCCTTGCGTCAGGGCTGGCCCCAGCTGGCCCCTGCATTCCTCGCTTTCCCTCTCCACTGGGATTTCACACCGCTCGGAGTTATTTGGGCATCAGCCAACATGAGGAAGAACACCGTGTTGGCACGGTGAACACCTGTGTGGCAACTTCTTCCAAGGGATCCAGGTGTGAGCATCGCTTGCCCCTGCCCTGCCAGACTCTGCAAGCTTAGTCCAGCTTGGACTGGGACAAAATGGGATGGTCTCAGGGTGAATCCCCTAAGGGAGGTGGATGCTTTCACCTTTGTCCAGCAGCTCCTGCCCATGGGAAGGGTGGGAAGGCTCGCACCGGCACTGGCCTGGAGCGATGCCCTGTGCTCAGGGCCAGGTCACCACCACCTCGTTCCCCCTCTCTCTGCCTCTGCCTGCCTTGGAAACTGTGCTTGTCACCTGGAAGATCTGGAGCCACACCAGTGCAAGGACCACACATCCTGGTGCCAATATCCAATCCTCCCTGCTGTCTCACTGGAGCAGGTCACTACTTCTCATGGGACATTCCTGAACCTAGTGCCAGAGGGAGCCAGAGCCAGGCCTCAGGCTGTCCAGCCACAGCCAAGCAGGGTTCAGACCCAGAAACACACATCTCAGGCATGAGCTGTGGCACTGACCATGATCCTATGATTTTCCCAGCCCTGCTGGTATGATCCTACAGTCCTTCCTCTCTGCCTTTGGTCCCCTGTGTCCAGCTGGGCTATGGCATTGCTCACAGCATGCAGGTGCTGGTCACACAGGGATCCTTGTGTCCTGGCCCCACAGTGGGCAAGGGAAGCCCACAGACACCTCACAGCTTCTGTGTGTGGATGTGGAGCAGCCACCAGTGATCAGTAAGGTACAAAACCCTAGGGAGAGCCAGCCTGTGACAGCCCCAGCCCCTTTAATAGCTTCTGCTCTGTGGCCCAACAGCAGACACACTTCATGGCTTTATTTACTATGAAAGATCTTTAGGAAGATGATCTCTACCCAAAACCACCCCTCAGCTTTATTTCTGCCCACAGAGACTGTGTCTAATGGGGTGCTGGCAGCAGGGCTGGTTCCACGTTTTTTGGACAAGGGGGACATTCCCAAGCCTGGAGGTGACCCCCCCCCCCCCCCCATTCCCATACAGATCCATCTCTTGGAAACTGCAAACTCAAACTCCATTTCTAGGCAGCTGGATGACAATCAACCTCAGTGTTTATTGCAGTGCTCCTCATTTGCCTCAGGTCTATAGATGTACATTCAAAAATAACAGCTCTGTGTATCCCAGCTGGACACATTTGGGCTTGAATGATGAACAGTCCGATCCATCAACAAGGGAGAGTCGCCTCCTGGTCCCGAGTGTGGTGGGAGCAAACAGGCCAGTTACCTGCTCAGGATCTCTGTGCATCAAGTCAGAGCATCAAGCACGAACAACCCCAGCTCTCCTTTCAAGCATATTTGGTGTGAACCCGTGTGGTGTCTCTGGCATCATATCCCAGCACAGGGAGAAGACCCGCTGGCCCTAGAGAGCCACGTCCCTTGGGTCTGCCCCAGCCTTGGGGGAAGATGACAGGTTTGAGCAGCTGCTGTAATGATGTGCCAGCTTGTTTTGGCTCGAGGATGGGCAGTGAGAAGGCTCTGGAGAGCTTGGGCAGCTCGTGTTCACATGGTACCATTGGGAAAAAAACAGCTTGGATCCCATGAAGCCACCCCAGCTGCAGAGAGGGGCCGACAGCCAGTGGGGGTCTGGTGGAGCCGAAGGGTTTGTGATGCTCAGCAGCTGTGGGGGCTGCCCACGGTGCTCCCACATTGTCCCAGCTCCCAGCCTGCAAACCCTGCATCCAAGGCAGCTCTTGGCCAGGGAGCTGCATTTCAGGTGGCTGCACATCCCAAGCATACCTCCCCAAAGCAAACTCACCACCCAGAGAAGCACACAGTGGTTTAAGCAGTGAAAAAAAAAAACAAAAAAAAAAGGAAAAAAAATTGCTTGTGGTATGTAACTCCCATTACCTTGGGCCAACCATGTCAACTTTGTGCACTCCCCCCATCCCAAGAACTGCTTTCAGAAAGCCTCAAGTCAATGCAGGCTCTGTCCCTGCTGCTGCAGGAGCCAGGGAAGGCACAGGTTCCAAAGCACCACTTCCAGAACCTCTCCAGGTCCCAGATGGGGAGGTCTGGCTGCCACTGATGAATTGGTTTATTCGTTGGTTATGTAGCTTTAAGCTCATGTCCTTTTGGGGAGAGCCAAAAGGAGAGGGGAGAGCCAAGCCAAAGGTGTGAGCAAGGAGCACAGGGTGGCTAATCTCAGCCAAGCCGTGGCTACCACCTCTGCCCGTGGGGCTATGTGTCCCAGGGGGGAATTTTACCCCTGCAGCCAGCAAGTCCTTGGGTCAGGAGCACACGGTGGGATCCCAGACAGTGTGGAGACACACAGCACTGAGGGCTGATGGCCTCTGTGGGGTCAGCAGGGATGCACTTGGTGCATCCCTGGGGCTTTGCCCGAGGCAGTCCAGTGCCAGCTCCCACTTGGGACAGCTGGGCCGTGGCTGCCCTATGGCAGTGCCGTAGGCAGGGAGGGGATGCCAGGCTCTCCCAGCTGCTGGGATGTCCTTTCTCTTGGGGCTGGGCAGAGGAGCAGCAGCAGTGGCTGCTTTCTGGTGCCAGACAGGTTGCTGCAGTTCAAGGCCAGACTGGTGTGGGCTCAGAGAGGCAGGAACGAGCCAGACAAGGGAGGAAGAGGATGTGGGCACAGCTATGCCAAAAGCATCCATCTTGGAGCTGTCTTTTGGTCCAAACGCTCCCTTTTTGGTGCTCACCTGCAGCCTGCCAGCAGTGTTGGCTGTTCCCAGAGCTCAGCAGGCCCAGCACAGACACCTGGCAGTGGTGGCTGGCACATGCTCTGACCCCGGACATACAGAGTCGGGACAGTGGTGGAGCTGCAGAACAAACTGACCCTGTGACACAGCCTGCTGGGCACCACTGATGGGCTCCTGTGCTGGTTTTGGCTGGCTTAGAGTTAAATTTCTTCACAGCGGCTGCTATGGGGCTGTTTTCTGTGAAGAAAATTAACTCTACCCCAGCTGAAACCAGCTCCCCAGCCTTTAACAGCAACATTCACCCAAACACCTTCCCTTGCAGCATGTGAGAACTGCAAACAGCATCCGTGGAAGTGGTTGTGGCAATCCTCCACAATCACAACCCCAAAGCTGTCCTCTGGACACCCATGGGGCCTCTGCTTCACCCCCTTCTCAGCTATGCTGCAGCTCCTCCACCAGCCCAGCTTCCCCTCTCCAGTGGCATCTTCCCAGGCAGCTCCACACCGAAGGCTTTGGGATGTTTGCTGCCCCAGAAATGCTCTGAGTGAGTGATTCATGGGCGATGAGCAGCTGGGAGAAGAGCCCCACTCTTCATCCCAAATCAGCTCTAAAGCCCCAGCTCCGAAGCTGTGGCAGCTCCTTGGGGATGAGGGCAAGTGGGGATCCCTTCCACCAGCTGGAGCATGGCTACATCTCAGGTGTGACAGTGCCTCAAGGGCTCTCTCTGCACAGACTGATCTGTGGAAGGAATGGTACTGTCCCCATATCCCCCTGCAGGGACTCTTCCAGCGCAGAAGCACTTAGCCATCCCACTGCATCAGCTGCCAGAAACAGCCCAGCTGAGCCAGTGCAGGGAGCCTGGGCAGCATCCACCTGCTCCCCCAGCCCTTCCAGCCACCCCTCTCCGCAGATCCAGGCACTGGGAGGGGAAACACCCCCCGAGGCAGCCCCTTGTGATGAAAGCCTGTGAGGACAAAACCAACCACCCACATGATCCCCGACTGTAACGCAGAGGGGAGGGTAGAGAGTTAGTCTGTGCCCTGCAGTGCACCAGACAAGGGTAGTGACACTCTGAGGGGGGACCTTGTCCATCAGAAATGCCAGGGGGGGGTGCAGATGCAGCACAGAGACCCCAGGAGCCAGTGGGAAATGCCCCCCAGCCAGGCTGTCAGGTCCACAGGGCCAATCCTGCTGCTGGTCTCTTGTGGCACAGCTGGGCTGGGGTCTGTTTTCCAGGTCCAGGTGGCTGTGGTGCTTCAGCTCACCCTCCTCTTCTTCTCCACAGCAGGGACAGCGTCTGTCTGTCTGTCCATCCGTGCTTTCGGCCTTCAGCAGGACTCCACAGGGACACGAGGGGATGGCTGCAGCCCCAGGTGGCCGTGGGAGGGTGGTGTTTAGGTGGCCTGGCTGGGTGGGAGGCGTTTGCTGTCCAGAATGGCCTTCCAGTCATCAGACCAGGAGTGCAGCCGGCGGCTGGGGGGCTTCAGCTGCAGGTGCTTGTTGTGGCAGGCAGTGAAGAGCACGTGCTCCCAGGTGGGGTTCAGCTCGGCCCCTGCAAAGCAAGGAGAGAGGTCACTGCTCTGGACAACTCATCTGCAAGACACTGAGGTTGACTTTGTTCCAACGTGAAGAGCCTGAAGACACAAAACCCTGATAAAGAGCCTAATCAAGCATGGAAGGACTCATCACCGACTGCATCCAGGCACTCCCTCAGCCCTCACCTCTTACCTGTTATATCAGGTCTGTCATCTATAAGCAGGTCAGCAGAAACCACTGTCTTATCCTGTGTCAGAATGATCTGCTCAAGAAACTCAGGGCCAAAGTGCTTCTCCACCCAGGCATACTGGAAGGCAAAGAGGCAGGGGGTGAGCTCAGGGAAGGCTGATGGATGGGGCAGGGGCTGCTTGGTGGAGTGGAAGCAGCCCTGGCCCCTACACAGGGATAATCTCTCTCTTAATAAGTTCTTTAGTGGGATAGATTTGGATGCTGCTGGAGCACAAGTTCTTTTAAAGCCCAGCAGCTTTTGATGTTGTGATGAAATCCTAAGACCAAGAACCTCAGTGCATGCAAAAGGCAGAGCTCGGCTGATGGCAGAGCTGCTGCTCTGTGAAGATGCTTAGAGACAAAACTGATGGCACAGGGAAATGTTGTTGCCATTTTACAGCTGGAGGCATATAGGGGTCAGCTGGCTTTGCTGGGCAGCCTGGACAGGAGGGGGAGCTGAGATTTGGACCTGCTCACCTTCTCATAAGGACAGTAGCGGTACTTCTTGATGGGGCTTGTGCAGATGAACACGTCGGTGCTGCCACGAGGAGAAAAACAGGGGCAGAGTGTCACTATGTGGCAGAGCAGGCAGGACCCCGAAGGTGACCCCCCACCACACACAGACCAAACCAGGGTGATTTAATCCCCCATCTCACAGGATCTCACTCACACCCACAGCATAAGAGCAGAGCTGACGGGAAGGGGCTGCACATGGCTGATGTTCTTGGTGACTGCTCCAGGAATCAAAGCCTTCTCTCTCCTCCCATGCCTGGTGGCTGGGAGTAATTTATTTTTAATGCTGATGTTGTATCAGCTCTTCTGCCAGGAGGTGGATGAGCCTGCAAAGCCACAGGTACTCCCCCATCCATCCCCACACCACGGGGCAGGTTCCTACTCACTCTGCCAAATTTGCCATTTCCTTCACAGCTTCCACAGCCCCAGGGAGCGGGTCCAGCTCGATGAAGAAGTTCTTGGATTCCCAGATGCTGATGGCTTTCTCCTGTGAGCAGAAAGAGAGCAGTTACTGCACAGGGCTTCTTGCTACTCTTCTGGCATGTAAGTCTTCCTCACCTTTTGCTAGGATAGAGGATGGTGACAGTGAGAAAGGTGGGAGCACCAGCTCCAGTCCCCTCCTGCTAACTCCCCTCGCCTCTGTGGGTGCCTCTGCTCCCCACCTGCCAATCTGCACCCATTCCATCCAATTTAGATTGGAGATGCTCTGCAGCAGACTTAGTTTTGCCTCTGCAGCCCCAGACAGAGAGGGAGCAGCACGTTCCTTCAAGGCAAAACACAAGAGATTATCCAGATCTGACCCAAACCCTGGGTGTGGGTCCAGAGGGATGGACCCACGAGGATCCAGCTGACATGGCCTGGTAGCCCTGCTGTAATATGATGCTGCTCAGGCACAGATGCTGTCTGGCCTATTTGTCTCCATGAGATCACTTAAAATAGCAGCCGGGCTGCTCTCCCAGGAGCAAGTATATTACAGGATGAACCACATGTCAGGATGAATGCAGATGCTCTTCCTCAGGGATGCCTGGGCAAGGTCTACCAAGCAAATAGAGCATCTCCAGGCAAGGATTTGAAACACTTAACATCCAGGTCAGCAGCCAGGATGCAACGGTACAGCACAGGGAGAACAGAGATGAGACCACAGGGAGCAAAACCTTGGGATGAGGGCAGAGTCCAGGGGCTGCCTGCTATGGATCCAGCACAGCTCTAAAGAACAGCATCCCCTGCACTGCCTCAAATAGGTAACAGCTTGTCAGGCACCAAGGAAAGCAATTATTTTGCACAAACACCAGGTCCTTGGGGAGGAGAGCTGGGAAGAAGCAGAAGCAGCCCTGTCCTGGTATTGTGATGCAGCTGAGGAGCTGCAGATGCAGCTGGGAGAAGTTTTGAAGGGAGCTCTGCCCTGAAGGACTGATTTTCATTTTGAACATTTCTGTTTCTAAATTTGAGGGAGGGGAATAGGGACAAAAGGAACTTCAAGCCCATCCCAGCCTTCCTATAACCTGGCACTTGGCAGTTCCCTCCTGCCTGATGAGTGGGAATCTAGTGAGTAACCACCACATTTTGCCTTTACTATGCCTGTACTGAGGGAATAAAGCAGGCAACCCTGAGCAACTGGGGCTTTACTAGGAACTACAAAGCTCAGGGCAGCAATACCCCAGAGCAAACACAGGATCACTTAAGGAGTCCTATCCTGCTTTATCCAGTGCCAGGACACTGGATGCACATCTCGCCTCCTCTCAAGAAGGTAAATGCATCAACCCATCACATATCTGGGCACTGAGCTTTTAACATGACATGCCAGAATCAAATCCTGTATTTCTCAAAAAATCCCATGTAACACGACAAGACCAGACACCCAATTTAAAAAGGAGAGACTCTGTTGCACTCTTTCCTTTTGCCCAAGCAGCAGAAAACATCGGTGGATCAGAGGAGGGAATAAAAGCCTTCTTCATGGCTGTCCAAAATGAAACACATTGATTTGTGCAGAGAGCCAGCAGAAATGCCTTCTAGCTCCATGGCAAGAACAGCTGCCCTAAAAGTTTGCCATGGGGTCAGGCAAACATTCAAACTAGAGTTGCTCTGCTTCAAATTAGTGAGCAATGATGTTCTATTTTTAAGACACTGACTGCAGTTGCACAAGAGACACCTGAAAAACACAGCCTGATGCAGCAGAGCTCTTCAAACTGCATTGAAGTGTTTTCTTTCAGCAAGGACTTCCGCAGTTATCTCGCTTCCAATTATGTCAAAAAGCATTTTGTAATCAAGCTTGAGGAGGGAAGAACTAAGCTCATCTTGAGGAAAAGACCCACTCAGCTCCCACTCAGCTCTGTGGCACAACCATCAAGCTGGCCCAGGAGATGGAAAAATCCCCTGGCCTGGGAATCCCACCAAGTGCCAGAAGGATACACTCTCAAATTCCTTCTTCTTATGTCTCCCCATGAGGAATTTCCCTGCCTGTCCAGGGCTTCCCATCCTTCCAGGTCTGTGTGCTCAGTGCATTGCTGAGCTGTTCTCTCTTTCAGAGCTGGGACCTGTAGCTCATTGGACTCTTCAGCTTCTATTTTCTGGTCCCCTACATCAGGTCAATGGTTCTGTCTGAGGAGGTGGACTAGAATGGCCCATGTGCCCATATCCACAAAGCAGATCCTGTTCTCTTCATCCCTGTTCTGAAACCATGGGTGAAACCAGGACTGCTCTGAGGTCAATCTGTGGAAATTTTGCTCCTTGTTCAGCCCAAGGTTTCGGTGGTTTTACGTGATCACAGCAGACACAAGATGAGCTCACTTCATTTAACACATCCAACGTAGTTAAGATCAAGGAAGAAAAATTCATTATCATGCATTACCCCTGCCAAACTTTTAACATCTGCTTTACTGCATGAATGACGTTCTCCATTTCCCTTTCATCAATCCCACACAGAGAGGACACGTTATTCCTTTAGCTCATCAAGATGTTTAGGACTTTGCCCATGGGAGAGCTCCGGACGTTATTCCTGCTCCTTTCCTTGTAGCCATCATCCTACTGAAAACAGGAGCACTTTTATCTGCTGTAACACCCTTCAACCAGTGCAACTGCAATCCATGGATGAGATGGGAAACTTGAAGAGGCAGAAACCAACTCTCTGCTATGGTCAGCCCATTGTTAAATGATAAAGTACAACATAAAGAGAGGTTCTGCTTTTAGACTTTAATCACTAAAATGAATATAGTAATTTTCAGGCATGGAGGGTCTGGGGTTGTTTTAATTTTAAGTAAGCCTTTACATGAAGCATTAATTGCATGATTTGCTCTCAACTTTTGTGCTGCATCCTACCCCTCACATTGCTGTCGAGGAGCTAAATAATCCATCTAGGAACAGTATCAATCCATGTGTCCAAATCAGAGCTACAAAAAGCCAGCTATGCAATTTGAGGTATTTGAAGACAGATGTTCTGAAACATTTCCTTTCCTTGCATGTATCTCCATCCATGAATACAGGGAAAAAGACCACTAGACCACTTGGGCAACCTGGTCTAGTGGATGGTGTGTCTGCCCATAGCAAGGGGTTGGAACGAGATGAGCTTTAAGGTCCCTTTCAACCCGAACCATCCCATGCTTCTATGAAAGAGACACTGGATTTCTGGGAAAAAAAGGCAACACTAGAACAACACTGTATGCAGACTTGTACCTGTGCTTTGGTTGGAGCTCTGGCCAGCACCCACAGCCCTCCCCAGCACTGCACCCACGACCTGGGGGTCAGGGGGTCCCGCGGGGCCGAGCTCCAGCCCCAACCAGAGCACGCGCAGAGCCGGGGGATGCACAACTCACACTCAGCTCAGGTCCCAGGCGCCCGTACTGCTCCGACACCCAGAAGCCCCTCCGGTCCTCCAGGGCAATGTAGGGCTTGTCGGGGTACCTGGCCCTGAACTTCTTGAGGAAGCCTCCCTCAAAGTCGGCCAGCACCCCGTCCATGTCCACCAGCACCCGCAGGGCCCTGCGGGACCCCCCGGCGGGGCCGAGCCCCCTGCCCAGCCCTGCCAAGGGGCTGCAGCCCCGGGGCCGCAGGTGCAAGAAGCAGCTCAGCAAAATCATGGTGGAGGGGGCTGGGGGAAGGGGATGAGGGGCTTCAGGAAGGAGATTGAAGGGGGCTTGGGGAAGAGGGACTTGGGGAAGGGGATGAGGGGCTCAGGGCAGGGGATGGGGGTCTCAAGGAAGGGGATGGGAAGCTTGGGGCAGGGGATGAGGGGCTTGGGGCAGAGGATGGGAGGCTCAGGAAAGGGAACAGGTGCTCAGGGATGGAGGGCTCAGGACAGCGGATGGGGATCAGGGCAGGGAATGGGGTGCTTTGGGGAAGGGGATAAGGGTCTCAGGGCTGGGGATGAGGGGCTTGAGGAAGGAGATGGGGGGCTCTCCAGCTAAAAGAGGAGCCTTTATTTCAAGCAGGCACCCCGCCAGCAGGCAGCCGTGGCAAGCGCATCCCTTTGCAGCAGAAGCAAGGAGCGGAGGGGGGGATACGAGGGGGAGCAGAGGGGCTGCGGCGGGGTGCGGGGGGGATGCAAAGGTCCGTCCTGGCGCCCAGCGCGTCCTCCCCCTCCCCGCCCCATCCCTCCCTGGCAGCGAGCGCGGAGCGGGCGGCGGGGGGAAACCGGTACCGGTGCCGGTGCCCGGAGATGCCCCGACCCGGCAGTGCAAAGCCCAGTTCCTCTTCCCGGTGCTGGGCCGAGCCCGGAGCGCCGGCACCGCCTTAAAGCGGCACAAGCGCCTGTGACAGCGCGGCTGCTCCGCGCCGCCCGCCCGCTTTAAGGCTGCCCGGGCCCCGCGCCCTCCCCTTCCCTTCCCCTTCCCCTTCTCCTTCCCCTTTCCCTTCCTCCCGGCCTCAGTTTCCCTCTCTTTCAGTCTTGGGGATTCTCTGTTTCCCCTCGCTTACTGCAGACCCTGTCCCTGATCCCGCCCTCTGCCCCCATGTCCGTCCCTGCCTGCAGAGATGGTGCGTTTTGGGGGCGCAGATGTGTAGGGGCACAGTAATGTGATCTTTGCATAAAATACACCCTTTTCTGGCAGTTCACGCGGAGGGGACACGCTGTGGCCAGGGTCTCGCTCCGTGTGACACAGCTCTGTCCCCATGGGTGACGGGAACCCTTAAAAGCCGGAGCCCAAAAAGCCGCGTCCGGGACCCCAAAGAAGCACCGACAGCACCACGAATGTTCTGACACGGGACCAAAGATCTGGTCAAAAAGTGCTGTGAGGGTTAAAACTGATGGAGAAAGGGCAGTTCTCCAAGTGGCACTGACAGGATTAGGCAATCGCTAAGCTGGGAAAGATTTTGCTTGACAGCAATAATACAGTTCCACTATATTTAATTTTTCAAGTCCAGAATGTTTTCCAGTGGAATATATTATCCTTGGATCATAAAAAGGGCATGAAAATGCACTGTAGGGACCAGGTGACCTGGGGAAGGTCACAGTGAGGGAAGGAGAACTGGCTGGGTGGTGAACCCAGCAGTGAGGCTGGGAGGGCAAACGGGGGAAGTTCAAGTCTGTGTTGTGCTTTCACTCCCACTGGAGGCATTTTGCTCCCTGCAAGGAATGGGATTTCAACACAGCTGGATGTTCCTGACTAAGCAGGGAGGGAATACATACAAATTTATGGCTCCCCAGGGCAGTGGTCACAGCCCCAGGGCTGACAGAGCTCAAGGAGTGTTTGGACAACGCTGCCAGGCACATGGTGGGTTTGTTAGGGTGTCCTGGGCACTGTCAGGAGTTGGACTGGATGATCCTTGTGGGTCCCTTCTGTTGCCAAATACCTCCAAAATCATCGGGAAGAATAAACACCAATTAATTCCATTTTCACGTATTTATACATTTTTAACAAATCAATTAATGTTCATTGGTTCTAAATTACATAATTCCCTTTCATTAATTAGTATTCCATCCACTATTGGTTATTAATCTCTCATTGCTTATGCTAATTAGTTCATCTTTCTAGCATCTTTTTCCCCTGGTAGGGATTTTCTGACACAAATATCAAGCCTTTGTTAGTCTTCTTCCTTATCTGCTGGTTTCTGCAAAAGGTCCTTGTTTCCAGATGTCCAGTTTCAACAATGCATTTCTCTCTCACAGGCTTTGTTCATTAAAGGTTAACTTTTAACAAAACATACAGTTTTAGTACTTTTCCCAAGCTGTCATTTTGCAAAAGTTGCCTTATGACAACTTTTTGCTGTATGCTGGCTAAAAGTGATTTAAGGCCTAACACATAAGCTAAAACAACTAATTAAATGGTTTCATTAAAGCCACTAAAAATATTAGACAGGTTGTATCATTTTCAACACTTCCAGCTCAGGATGGTCTATAATTCAGTGATCTCCACACAGGCTTCCATCATCTCCATGGATACTGAAGCACTGACACATTCCCTGCCCGTAGCAGCTCCCGAGGGATGGAAAACACACTCCCACGTACATAAACCGAGTCAACCAGCGGGATTCAAACCCCGTTCCCCGATATCCGGGCGAACATTACACGGAATCAGAGGACAACCACCACGTTCCCAAGGGACAAGAGGGATTAAATCTGCACTTCTCGTGCAGTGCCAGCACTCGGGAGGGTTTGGCCGTATGGCGGGGTGGTCCCC
>NW_020884920.1:4718670-4828690 GCF_003945725.1 Corapipo altera | reverse complement strand
GTGAATCGAGGGCGGCCCCGGAGGGGTCCCGGGGGTGTGACAGGCCACGAGGGGCCGGCGATGCCCTCCCGGTTCTCCCAGGGGGTGGTTTTAGCGCCAGCGGTCGTACCCAAATCTGAGCCTTTAAAACAGGGGGAGGAGCGAGCACCGCGGGGTCTTTAACTGGGATTTTATAGCCCAGCCTGTCACCTCCCTGACGAGCGGGCAGGTTGTGATAAGTGAGTGGTTTAAAATACGGTTCTGAAGGGTCCAAGCGTCCATGCTCTACATTTTCAAGCAGAGCATGGACATAGAGTCCTGAACCACTACGGAGCAGTATGACAGGTCTGAGACCGTAACCACGTGTTCAAAGAGTGTTTAAATAGCCACGGTTAGAATTCCTTAGTTTCACTGCCAAACTCCTAATTTTTCTATGTGTGGGCACAGTGTTTCCTGGTTCTTGAACTTTCCCTCTGTGTTGATGGGTCCTGAGTGTTCCTCTGCCTGGAATGTTTGATCTCCAGAATTGATCAAAAATTGATGCTTTCCTCTGTGGTCCCAAGTTTTATCTCTGGCAGTTCTTGGGTGGAGTTCCAGCTTTTTCTGGCTTTGGTTTAACATGTTAAATATTTTTACTGAGGATATCACGTATAAGAGGTAAATTAAACCTACAAGGTGCAGGTACAAACCAGGTGGAAGATGGTTCTTCATACACCTGTAGTTGAGCTGGAGAACTTTCTGTCATGAGGTTTTGGGGATGCAAAAGGCTCGAGAAGAGACTGTTTGGTTTTATGGAAGTTCTCCCATTAGGGATGAGCCAGGTAGGCATTCTCTGTGAGAAAGTCCTCAGCACAGGAAGGACATCAGCCTCTTGGAGAGAGTCCAAAGGAGGCCACCAAGATGATTAGAGGGATGGAGCAGCTCTGCTGTGAGGAAAGGCTGGGAGAGTTGGGATTGTTCAGCCTGGAAAAGAGAAGGCTCCAGGGTGACCTAATTGTGGCCTTCCAGTACTTGAAGGGGCCGACAAGAAAGATGGAGAGGGACTATTTTACAAGGGCCTGGAGTGACAGGACAAGGGGGAATGGCTTCACACTGACAGAAGTCAGGGTTAGATGGGATATTGGGAAGAAATTCTTGGCTGTGAGGGTGGGGAGGCCCTGGCACAGGTTGCCCAGAGAAGCTGTAGCTGCCCCATCCCTGGAAATGTCCAAGGCCAGGTTGGATGGGGTTTGGAGCAACCTGGGCTAGTGGAAGGTGTCCCTGCCCATGGCAGGGGGGTGGAATGAGATGATCTTTAATGTCCCTTCCAACCCAAACCATCCTGTGATTCTGTGAAAGTAAATCCAGTCCCAGACAGGCATCTGGAGGACATGAGAGCACACAGAACATGTGTACTTGTGGTGGTTTCTGGCTGTCAGCATTTGGCTGCCTGAGAGGTGACATAAAGGGACATTTAGTTGGGCCTGGTGTGGGAATTTCTACTGGGACTAAGTTGTTCAGTGTGTGTGTACAGGGATGGATCACAGAATCCCAGAGTGGCTTGGGTTGGAAGGGATGTTAAAGCTCATCTCATCCCACCCTGTGCCAAGGTCAGGGACACCTTCCACTAGACCATGTTGCTCAGAGCCTGTTTTGAGGAGGTTTTTTGTGTTGTATTTTAGAGGAATGATAGAACTGTAGAGTGGATGAATTGCTCTACCAGAACTAAGGTTTTGCAGTGCCTGAATACCAGTATCAAACCACAGAGAGTTTTACAAGCCCTGTTCCTTCCCATGCATATGGCCTGAAGATTTAATTCTGTATGGAGAGAGCAGTTTTGGGAGTGGATTTCCAGCATTCTTGGGCTCTGGTCCCTCATTGGGAACTTCTTGATCCCTCTGTCACTTCATTGCTGGGTCTTCCCTGGTTTTCCTCTTTCAAAGGAAAAGGCCATAGAACTGAGGGTAGTGTAAATCTTTCTGGGTGGAGGCACTGTTCCTCATTTTATGAACACTTTTGCAACGGTGAGAGAACATTTGTTTTTGATTGACCATTGAAACAATACTCTGCTTCAAAAGGGCGTAGTTTTAATTTATTCAATTAATTGGTGGGGAGGAAGAGTTTGAAAGCAGTTCATGAGAATGGATCTACTTTCTTCATAAGAACTTTTGGGGTTACCAGACCTTCCTGATAAAAATAGAAATGTTTCGTGCAAATAGAAAATGTTGTGGGTTTAATTATACAAAGTAAATTTAAGGATAGGTTTTTACATCCTTTTGTTGTAGGTACTTAGTTGTATCTTTAATGTTCAAAAAAAATGCTTATGAGCAGACCTGAATGGTGGGTAGGGCTTGAGGAGCAGCAAGGAACAAGCTCTGGTGTATGTTTTATTAAAAAAAAAACATGTGGTGGGTTGAAAACTATTGCCTATTGTATTAAAGGAAATGAAATCTTGAGGTGATCCTACTGTTTCCTGAGGTTACATAGGGTTGTAATGAGGGATGGGAATATGTGAGTGTTCTCTAATTAGAGTTTGACAACGATGCTCTTTGTATTTCAGGGCAAATGACCCAGCTTTGTGAACTCATCAATAAAAGTGGAGAGCTGCTAGCAAAAAATCTTTCCCATCTGGATACAGTGCTCGGTGCCCTGGATGTGCAGGAACACTCATTAGGGGTTCTTGCTGTCTTGTAAGTGTTGCTTGCTTTTAATTAAATATCTTAATATTAAAACTCCAGGCAGCGTGCTGAATTGTCAGCCAAATGTTTTTCTTTTGGACACAAGTGTTTTCAATCTGCATTTTTCACAGTGGGTTGGTTTCCTTCGTTGGTGCACGTTTTAGTAATGAAAATACCAAGGCAAATTTGTATTTTCAAAGGAAAAAAACCTTTGAAGCATGTAAATGCCATTACTGTAAAATGGTAAGATGTGGGGGGTCATTTTCCCTCAGGCTCTATTTCTTTCTCCCATGTATGTTTTTATAAAACATACATTTTTATAAAACATATATATTTTCTGCTGCTGGGGTTGGCCAGGGCTTGGAGCAGCCTGGTGTAGTGGAAGGTGTCCCTGCCCATGGCAGGAGGGTGGAACTGGACAATCTTTAAGGTCCCTTCCTGCTCAAACCAAATTCTTTGATTCTATTATAAGTGTTTTCCGTATGTGTTCAGCAAAAAAGTTATAAAATTAGCTTTTAAAACTTGATTTTCAGGGCATTAGTGTGTTGAACTGTAAACATGGAGTGAGACATTTTATTCCAGTGGAACGTGGGGTTTATCATCGTTCCTGGGGGTTTGTCTCTGGACAGCACTGAGGCTCTTGCTGCTGTCTGTAGGTCAAGATAGTGCTTGAATTGCCCTGGGGGTGCTGAGGTGAGGCCCTGAAGTTCAAACTGGCTGTACCTGACTGCCAGTGAAGTATCTGCAGGTTCCACTATTATTTTAAAACTGTCTTTTAAGGGAAAGATCAGAATTTTGTAGTGTTTGTTCTATTACCCTTTTGAGACACAATACTGTAACACGTGGAGATAATGCACTTGATGTTACAATTCACAAGCACCTTGTAAAAATGCATTTTGCAAGGCTACAGCCCACAGATGCTCAGGAACCACCAGAGATGGAGAGAAACTGGAACTGAAGGGAAAGGGCTCCTAACAAGAGAGAAACATCCAATAATTTAATAGTTGAGAACTCCTGAGCACCTTCAAGCAGGAGGTGGCTGCAGGATAGGCAGAAGTGTCCAGGGAAGTTGTGTGGCTGAGTATTAAAATTCATCAGTGTTTCTGCTATGATTTAACCATTGTACCAGGTAAAATGATTTTGCCATAGTTTGTTCCAAATTGTAATTTGCACTAAATTGAGAATTGGGGTGTGTGCATGGAAAAGTGTTTTCAAATGTTGTGCAGCTCCTGGGGAAATCTTACACCAGCTGTCATAAACAGTTCAGATTTGTTTGCAAATACCTACGTGCAGAGACTTAGCAATGAAGATGTAGCTTTTTTTATTAACCTCTAGACATTAAGTGCTAAACCTTTCGCTTCTGTGTTTCAGGTTTGTGAAGTTTTCTATGCCCAGCATCCCTGACTTCGAAACATTATTCTCACAGGTGCAGCTTTTTATCAGCACTTGTAATGGAGAACACATTAGATATGCAACAGACACTTGTAAGTGAAGTTTAATTTCAGACTTTATATGGTTTTTTTTTTTTGATAGTTTGGTGTTACTGATTTTTCACTGTGGTGTTTTTTTGTTTGTTTTTTTACTGTATTTAGTTGCTGGCCTGTGCCACCAGTTAACAAATGCCCTTGTGGAGAGAAAACAGGTGAGCAAGTATCATCTACTACAAATAAGCTACTACATATCCAAGGCTTAAAGGGGATGTTACCAGTCTCTTACTCCATAAAGACTTGCCACTGACTTCACATTAAGTATTTCTGTGCAGCTACTTAGTTGTTCAGTCTGCTGAGAGGTAATGAACAAACCCAAGATTTTAAGGTTTCTTTAAGGAAAACAGAAGGAAGATAAATATTTTGGGAGGAGAGTCACTTAAAAGCATGCTCTGTCACACAAACTGTTAAATCTGTAGTACCAAGAGTGTTCTTCAGGTGATGTGTGTGTGAGTAGGAGAGAGCTGCAAAAATTATTAGCACTGGTGAGCCAGTGATACTAGGTTTGGTGTTATTCTCACTGGTGTTATGTAATGGTCTTAATGAGATGCCTTAAAATGTACAGGAAACTTGATTAAGAAATATTTGACCAGTGGTTTTGTTGCTAAGATACTGACTTTTTCAGGCCACTTTAGTGAAATCTGGCCAGAGGTAGAAGCAGAGATCAAAAATTCTATTTATTGAGAGACTGCAGTATCCTACAAAAAGGGAACCTCAAATAAACTACTACCTAATGGAACCTGTCAATTAGTGTTATTTTTCATTTGTAAGTGTCAACATAAGATCCAATGTGCTGCCATCTATGAGAAATTATCTGAAAGAGATGTAATTTCTGACAGCCCCTGCGAGGAATTAGCATTCTCAGACAAGCCATAGACAAGATGCAGATGAACACAAACCAGCTGACCTCAATACACGCAGATCTCTGCCAGGTAAGGGGAGCTTAAGGGCTTTTTGTGCCAGTAAAAGCTTATAAAATACCTATAACCCTTCGAGGAAATGCATGCTCACATATTGCAATGTAAAAATGGCTTTTCAACTGTTTGGGGGTTTTTTTTCCAGTAGTAAATAATATGATACACTGAAATAAAGTCCAAATCTGACATACAGAATAATTATTAATTTTAAACATTCAGTGCATATCCCCAGATCTTTGGTTTTGTTGATGACTTCCCAAAGTGCTTTGACATCCCTTCTTTGTGGGCCAGAAGTCACCCACAGCTTATTTTAGGAATATCACTGTAATATCCAGCTACTGTCTGCTCAGCTCTGACAAAAGACATGTTTGTCTCAGTGTCTTTGGCCTGGATTTGCACTCCTGTCTCGTTCTTGGCTCCTGGGAGTTGGGGTTGGACAGCAATGTTTAGAGCAATATTTAGTGCTGCCAGCACAGTAGTTTGGCAGGCCTGGAGTTTCAAGCAGCTTTGTCAAAGTTTAATTTCTTTAGGAGTCAGATAATTTATAACAGTTCATAATCTGTGTTAAGGGGTTTCAACCATGATACAATGAATAAACTGTGTTACAGCACTACTGGCACGCTCTGTTTTTTCACCTGTGGAGAAGTGATATTTAGTAAATAGTACTGATTAATTTAGTTTCAACTTCTCTTCCTCATGGAAATCTGAATGGAAATGGCTAATTTATGAAAACTTGATTTATTTTCTTGTAGCTCTGTTTGTTAGCAAAATGCTTTAAACCTGCCCTCCCGTATCTAGATGTGGACATGATGGATATTTGTAAAGAGAATGGGGCATATGATGCGAAGCACTTTTTATGCTACTACTACTATGGTGGGATGATATACACTGGGCTAAAGAACTTTGAAAGAGCACTCTACTTTTATGAACAGGTAACTCTAAATGAAGTGTGGTAAGTCTGGAGTGTGATCAGTGGAAAGGCAAAAGCAGACGTGTAATAGTGCTGAGAGAACACAGCACCTCTGAATTGTCACAAACAAACTGCCTTTAGAGGTGTTTTCCTTTAAGAAGGCCTCTTACAGCCTTATTGCACCATGAAGCTGTGCAGCTCAAAGGGTGATGTTAAATTTATCTCACTATAAATATTTTTCAGCTGCGTGCTTAGAACTGCAGCACAGAAACGGGTCACAGGCTGACACACAATTTTGTGTTTGCTTAAAAAATAGTCCAGGTTTTGCTAAGGCCTTTGCTAATTTTATTTGATTTTTACTCTTCTTCCAGGCTACTACAGTATTTTCTGATTTTATTTTCTCAGGGAAAGAAAAGAAAATAGCAAAAGTGGGAAAACTCTGTGTATGGGGAAAGTGCTGTAAATGTGCAAAATAAGCTGGTGCAGCATTTTTCTTTTCTGTAAACAAGGGTCAGCTCTTGAGAAGTTTCAGTATCATAGCAAACTAAAATCCCCTTTCCCTATTCTGCAGACCTCTTTCATACCTAAATATGAGATCTGATGATGTAACAGCTTTATAAAACCTCCTTAGGGATTGGTGTAAATCCAGGTTCCATGGGAACTGTTTAATCGTTCCTGGTTAACAAGTAGCTACAGGTGATTTCTGGTACAACTTTAGATATATAGCAAGGAAAGAAGTTTTGATTCAATCTGAACAGGATTACTTTAAGGTAGGCATCACTATAATGTGAAATGTTTTGAGTAGCTTGTATAAAATTTCCCTCTTTTTTTGGGTATTTTTGGATAATTAATTTTGACAGAAGTTAGTTAAGCTTCGATGCTCAAAGGAGAATTTCATATGTCATTGTGTCCTTTCTGCATGCAGGTTGAAACTGAGATTTTTATTAATGCAGTAGCTAGCAGGATCTACCAGTAAGTATACTTAATTTCTGTTCTGTTTCTTTCTTTCTTGCTTAGGCAATAACTACTCCAGCCATGGCAGTCAGTCATATTATGTTGGAATCATATAAAAAGTATATCCTAGTTTCTTTGATACTACTTGGCAAAGTTCAGCAGCTACCAAAATACACTTCCCAGATAGTTGGTAGATTCATTAAGGTAAGTCTTGCGAATACAGCTAAATAGTAGAACTACAAATCTGAATTTGTAAATGACTTTTTTTTTCTACCCTCATTTGATGGTGCTGTTTAACATTGGAGATCACGAGAAATAATTCACAGTGTGCCAGAGTACAACCCCATGCTGCCTTTCCAGTATGCAGTAGGCAAAGATTGTTTGGCAATTTTTGCATCTGTTGCAAGCAAACTGTGTTGTTCTGGCACTGGAACAAGTTGCCCAGAGAAGCTGTGGCTGCCCCATCCCTGGAAGTGTCCAAGGCCAGGTTGGACGGGGCTTGGAGCAACCTGGGATAGTGGAAGGTGTCCCTGCCCATGGCAGGGGTTGGAACTCAATGACCTTTAAGGTCCCTTCCAACCCAAACCATTCCATGGTTCTGTGATATTGGTGATACAGGTTTTTAAATTTAAATTTGGAAAAACTTCAGGGTTGAGTAGTAGCCACCAATATTCTCTTCACTGCTACTGCACATCCCTTTATAGCTTTTTATGTTAGAATTTTAGAAATACTCAGATTTCACCTGGCTTTCAAGATGCAGTGTCCTTGGGAAAATATTCAACCTGTACTTCATCTGATTGAAGTACAAAATGTTAAACAGTTTATTCCCAAACTCCAGCTTTTTAGAGAATAAAAGCTTCTGAAAAAGCTGCAAGTTTGGAGTCTGTAGACATTCAGAGAAGGAGGTGTAGGGTGGGAGACAAAACTGCTAGTGAGAGTGTTCTTATCCTATGTAAATAACACACAGTTAATTAGTTCTTATTTAACGCTGAGTTTGCTGATTTGTGACCAAACTTCTGGAGAGTTCCACAAATCTTCTAACTTCAGATACTAATAAAGAAGCTCAAACCATTTTAAGGTGATTTGGTGAACTAGTTTGACCCTGAGTGCCTGTTTTCCATGCTGTGACACATCATGGTCAAGGATGAGTGTCTCAGAGGGCAAAGCAAATTTAATGGGTGGGCAGTGACTGTGCAATATCCTACTTACCTCAAACTCAGCTTTCTTCTTGTGCTGGTCAGCTAGGAAGTTTTTTTCAGGCTGCTGAAAGTAAAACTGTCACACAGAGTCCTTGAATGATGTTTATTAAATCTTATACTGCAGTAATAAAGATTTAGTGTATGAGGATCTGTCATTGCCATAAAGCCACTTATGGGCATCATGTATGTTTTATGAGAAATGCTCGAGCTACTTAAATTTACTTCTCTGCCTGCATGGCTTCTAATGTTAAAGCTCTGAACAGGTTTTGTGGTGCTGGGTGAACACTGTGCTCTTTAAGAAGGGTTCTCATTTTTCTAATTGCAGCCTCTTAGCAATGCTTACCACGAATTAGCACAAGTTTATTCAACCAATAAACCCTCGGAGCTTCGAAATCTGGTGAACAAACACAGTGAAACATTCACAAGGGATAACAATATGGGGCTGGTTAAGCAATGCTTGTCATCTCTCTACAAAAAGAATATTCAGAGGCTAACCAAGGTAAGAGAAATTGTGAGTGGTTTTCCTCTAAGAGTGTATCTCTGAAATATGTTCCATTTAGAGCAAAATGATGACGTAGTAACGTGGCAGAGAAATGACTGAAACTGAGGTTTGTGTCTGAAGCAAATGAGACTAAAATGCTTTACATAGAAAAGCAATTCACTTGGCTACTTATGCATTATTTAAAAGGTGATTCAGTCTATCTGTCAGAGGCATTTGCCCACGAGGTTTTCATGCATAACCAAAAAAGTGAGCAGTGTAACCCAGTGACCTTCATCTCTATTCACAGAATGATAAAGCTGGACTTTACAGGCTACTTCATTAGGGAAGAGTAAGTGAATAGGACAGATTTTGGAAGTGTCTGAAATAAAAGGAGAAAACAGAAGCAGTGGAGTGATGTGCTCCTTCCCCTGAGAGATTGGATTAATCCAGACCTCAGAAGGAAAGCAGTATAGGCATGTCTGGAAGGAAATTCAAGGGATGGACAGTCACCTTTTTCATGTAAAAAGGAGAGGGGTGGGGTCAGGACTGTGTGGGGTAAAAAGGAATTGCAGAAATGGGTAATGACCCCATAAGTGCACAGTGTAACAAATTCATGTCTTTGGAGGAAGAGCTGACTCACGGTCCCTTAATAACTCCGTGTTACACTTGTTTCTCCCCATCAGACTTTCAAAATAAGATTACTTAGGCTACAGAGGATTGACAGGGAAAATTCTTAACATCTGGTTGTAACAATTCGATACTTTGTGAATTTCAGACGTTTTTAACATTGTCATTACAAGACATGGCAAGTCGAGTGCAGCTGTCGGGGCCCCAAGAAGCAGAAAAATACGTCCTCCACATGGTAAGACCTATGACTTGGCTAAACTGTGCTAAAATTAGTGTTTGGGTTGGCAGTACATGGTCTGAGTTGTTCTTTTTCAGGGTGGAGGAAATGCTGTCAGTCTGCTGTGGTGTTTAGACTGTTCTCAAAATATCTAAAAAGCTGATATCCACCTACTGTGTGAATTATGTGTGTCTGGGAAGCTGTTAAAAAGTAAAAGCAAACAAGTTAAAGATTATTCCACAAGGAATGTGTGTGTTATAGTTACCTGAAATTCTGTTCCTGATGATAACTTACATTAAATCCTCTCTCATTTCAGATAGAAGATGGTGAAATCTTTGCAAGTATTAATCAGAAAGATGGTATGGTCTGTTTCCATGATAATCCTGAAAAATATAACAATCCAGCTATGCTTCATAACATTGATCAGGAGGTAAATCTTTAACTGCTTTTGGAATACTGACCAAAGAGCCTTAGTCTGTAAACAGAGAAGCCAGTGTAGGTAACTACAGATGTAGAGACTGAGGACTGAGAGTCATTATTTGACTATTTCACAGTACCAGTATGTAAAGGTTTTACATTCATAGTTACTGTCAGTATATTCTCTCTTGTCCTGCACAGCCTGAGCTGTTTCAGGGGACTGGCTGCTTGCTGTTGGCGATGTGATGATCCTTGAATTGAATGGATTAGAAAGATTGTTTTGAGAGTTTTAGACTTCAAGCATCCCTTCCACTGGCTGTCAATAACCTGCCTGTGGGTGACCCTCAAGGGACTGTCTATCAGAGGCCTTAAAAAGGATGAAGTTATGGATCAAATTAAGGGATTAAAAATGGTCTGGCACTTTTGTCTGGGAGATGAGGGATGAGAATATTTTGACGTGGAACTTTAGCAGGGGCAGAGGTTACTGGTTCTACATGGCACAGCCATGAAATGTCTTGAAGATCATGTCCAGACTGGACAAAGTAATCACCTTTAATGTATATTTTTAAGATGCTGAAATGTATAGAGCTTGATGAACGACTGAAAGCCATGGATCAAGAGATCACTGTGAACCCTCAGTTTGTGCAGAAGGTAATTGATTTTGGTGTCTTGTAAGAGTATGTGAGAGATTCATTCAGTGCAGTGAGTATGTTCTACTGAATGTTATTTACAGTGTTAATATTCCATATTATTAACGATAATATGTGCATAAACATCATGAACCACCATAAAGATACTTATGATTTTTGAAGGGGTTTTCTCCTAATTAATCCTGCAGGGATTTCAATCAGAAAGGAAGTGCATGTTATTTTCATATGCACCTTATTTTCCTAGCTGTTAACTTCAAAGAACTGTCATTCTCAAACCTTCAGGCCTGTTTCTGAACAGAACTAACTCTCTCCCTTTCAGAGTATGGGCTCTCAAGAAGATGACTCAGGGACCAAACCATCCAGTTATTCTTGAAATTAATGTTGCTCACCACTCCGCTTTCAAGTAAAAGCTTACGAAAGAATCACGCCTGGAATAGGGCATTGAGGAGTTCCACGAAGAGAGCAGAGAGAACTGAGCTTTGCTTTTCACCTGGACATTAAGAAAATAAAAGAACACCCTCTCAGTACTGTATAATATCAGAAATATTCTCTGCAAAGAAAAGGAAATCTCAAAAGAAACTTAAAAGTCTGTTGTGGATTTATTTATCTTCAGATTAACATCGTTAATGCATTAAATAATCTACCTTTTGTTTTAAAGGGTTTGAATGTTGCTGTGTTTCTGTAGCAGTCCTCTTCTGCAAAAAAAAAAAAAAAGTGTTATTCAGGGAAGAATACAAACTAGTGTTGGTTCACTTACAAGATAATTATTGGTTCATTATTCTGTATTTAAAGTTGGCTCGAAGTGCAGATTTATATGTGTGGTGGGGGCAGAGGGGTGGAGTTTAAGCAAATCATAATGTAGAGAATTTGCATATGGCTGGTGTAGCTGGTGCTGTCTGTTAAATGAGGAAATAAGAACTGTTCTTCCCAAAAGGATGAGGATATCGGCGAGTCCTTGCGAGGAAGTTTGCTGCAAAGCAGAAATCACTATAGGGAAAAGAGACATGACAGCAGTTTATGATTTTAAGTTTCTGGTACAAAATATTTGCTAATATTATTTGCTCTTAGATGAAACTTATTAGACCTGAACAAAAGGATATTTGGAAGATGTTGGTGTTCTGGAGGATTCTAGATAGGAAGTTGTTTACACTGAAAGGAATTTAAATGTTTGTTCCTATACAACTGCCATAAAGGTATTCAAGAGGCTTTTCTGTGGTGGAAACCAGTGTTTCTACATGGAATTCTAAACAGCTCTCAAAATGCAGGATTTTATTCTGAGATAACGTGCTGGAATGGTACCTGCTTTTTAATTCACTATTTTAAACTTTAAAACTTTGTTGTTGGATTCTTTAAAGTGCTTCACCCCTTAAATCAACGGGCTGCTTAATTTTCTGTAGTTCTCGTGTATCTGAAGATTCTCACTGTTCAAACACCTTCCCGTCAGTGCAATTCTCCTGCTGTCAGGCAGAAATAAACCTGTCATCAAGTCAGAATTCGAGAAGCTCAGCAGCCTCTGCTTCCTGCTGAAACACCTGACTAGGAGCTGCTTGGCACTGCTAACCTGGCAGCTTGTTTTCAGGAGCCCAAGTGGGAGCTGAGCATTTCTGGCTCTTGCTGTGTGAAGTTTGTTTGTATTGAGGTCACCCGTGGCTGAAAATATCCCATTTGTGCTGAAAATATCCCATTTGTACTTCCAGTGCTGATACAGAAGTGTTGGGGCTTTCACCCCAAAGTGGTGTCTCATTTCTAGCAGAACCTCTGTGACAGTGGGTGAAAGGAGGTGTCCCAGGTTGTTTTGATGGTGCATGGTGGTTTTGAAAGTACAAAATAGCAATTCAGTATCAAACACAGTGTATGTAGGTCTGTGGTGTGAGCAGCTCACCACTGAGCACTTGTGCTTCCTGCTGTAGAGGCTTCCATGGAGGCAACTTTTACACGTGATCCTAAAGCAAACTCTTGGGTTTATTCATAACTTGCCTTACCAGTCTTGTAACTAAAGAGATTTATGATTTTTGAAGGGGTTTTTTTTCCTAATTAATCCTGCAGTGATTTCAGTGCTGAACATACACCATTTTCCTCTCTGTTCCCGTGGAAGTCTTAAATGAGTTGGATTAGTGATGCTGTGGGCTCGAGCACCAAGTGGTTGTTACAACCACTGTGGCACTCACAGAAAGAACTGCAAACAACCTACCCCAAACCTCACCCATCCAGAAACGTGCCTGGCTTGCCTCTCCTTACCAAGGGCACACTTGCCAGGGGAGAAAGTATTCAGGATGGTGTCATGGAGTTGGAGAAAAACCACAAATGTCCATTTTTACACCACTAGTTCCTATTAGTGAGCGTGGATTTACCTGCTGAGAGCTGCAGGATGGCTTTCCAGCTGTGGAATTGGAAGCAAACTTAATATATGCAGCTGGCAAATAGCTGCTACATTTTTCTCTTCTTTTTTCTTGCCTACAGTAGATAAAATAAATCCATGCTCACATCAAAAGGATGGCAGAAAGAGCTGTGTAATAGTTTCAAGTGATTCAAGTTATATATCTGATTTTTAAGAGGGCAAATGCTTTTAAAGTTAGAGAACTGCTGAGATTCCTTTTCTGACATGGGTAGTTGTGCTGTTAATCTCTGATTTCTGTTAAAAATTCCGAGTCAGGTCCCACCTGTAGAATCAGTAGATAAAACATTCACCTAAAGTGCTTCAGGGAAGGGCTTTTAAGTCCTACTTTGATAAACACACACGGTCTGGCATCTGCATGTCTTGAGATACTGCTGAAATTAAGTCAGATTTTTAATGAAGCAGCTCCTTCAAATCTTGGAACTAATTGCATGGGCTGGTCAGCTGAGACGCTTTGAAAGCACTTGAGCTTTCTGGTTTTAATTTGTATTTACTGCAGGGAAGAACTTTTGCTCAAATCTAAGAACAGTATGTGCTGTGCTGCTCTGAACTTGGACTCTCAGAGGTCCTGTGGCTGGTTCTTCCCATCCTGCATGGCCACATTTTAGGCGTCATCCACGGAACACTCGAGTGCACGCTTTGATGTCTGAGTCCAATTTTGATGCGTCTTAATTAGCACAGACACGAAGGGTGGTTTCTCTGAAGGCAGTGTTAGACATGCAACTACCATTCGTAGCCACAGGAGGGGTCTCTAGGCCAGCTCCTGTTAGACTTTTAAATGTTTCTAAGAAGAAACGGTTCGAAGCTGTTTGTGTACAACCCCCCTCCTGTTTTTGTGCCACCGAGGAGCCCCAGTTTGTGACCTCCGCTGACACCCACAGCGCTGCCATCGCGCCACTGTGTAACTCCAGCTGCCTCCTTCCCAACTTCCCTTCTGTGTCCCGCAGCACAGCCGGTGTTTGTGTTGTCATAGGCGATCTGTATAACCTAGAAATGTTCTCTTGTGTGGCCACAATGGCCAGGGAGGTTAGTCCTGAGAAGTTGTTTAAATGTGCTATTGGAAAATAAAGATAACAAACGAGTCGTTCTTAGTTTGTCTTAAATGAGATTGTAGGTTTTCTGTGTCTGGGTTTTCCTTAGGTTTTGGGGGGGCTCTTGTTCCTGTTGCTTCTCAGGCTGAGACTCTGGGTGACGGGTGGGAGGCTGCTGGTTGCTGTGTGTGGCTGTGCCCTCTGCTCAGGAGCTGTTCCAGCTCTGCTCTGGGCATCTCTGAGCTCTCCTGTCCTGAGTGATCCTGAGTAGGAACAGCATTTGTGTGTCTTCCTTAGGAAGTGCTGCTGCAGGTCCGTGTCTGAGATGGGCTGTGGGATTTTGGATGGAACACTTCTATTGTCTCAGAGCAACCTGGTCTAGTGGAAGGTGTCTCTGCCCACGGCAGGGGGTTGGAACGGGATGGTCCTTAAGGTCCCTTCCAACCCAAACCATTTTGGGATTCATATCTGAGCTCTGTGTTTCCATAATAATCCATCTTGCTGACCATCTCTGTATTGTTTTCATCAGACATAATGATTAGCCCGTGTGTGACTGCTTGGATCCAGATGTGTGTATTGTAGTGGTGTCAGCAGTAGCTGCACTTTTTTGGATTTGAGTACAAGTTTTACTCAGTTAAATGATCTATGTTGTTATCTTGTTGAAAACTTAACTACTTTTGTTTTGATTGGGTTATTTAAAACTCTGTAAGGGGCAGAGGGGGAATCCAGAGCTTTTATTTTGAAGCCTGAAAAGATTCATAGTTCACATGGAATTTGGTTTATTTTACATCATAGATTCCTAGAGCAAAATAATCCTCTAATACTTAAACTTGATACCCTCAAGAGAAACTGGAGTAGTTTAATGGAGTGAAGGGTCTGTAGTGAAGAACCTTAACAAGTTAACTTGGGTTCCCTGCCCTTCCTGTGTAAACACCTCGGTAGAGCTGCTTTATAAACTGGGAGAAGACAATGCGCTGAAGTCTTCATCAGCCCTAATCTTAAATTCTAAACAGTTTAAGGAATTAAAACACACGGTACTGCCAGCGTGCCGAGTCTCTGACGAAGTCACGCCCGGGCTGCGGAGAGCACGGCACCGCCCTAGGGGCTACAGCGGGGGAAAGGGGCTATGTGGCAGCCGGTGGCGAAGCTCGTGAGCCCGGTAGCCACAATTCCCGACCCCGCCGTGTGCCCCCGGTCCCAGCGCCCATTCCGGCTCCTTGGGGGGCTCCGCCCGGGGCCCCTCCCGGAGCCCGCCGGTCACGTGACCCGCCGCGCGGCTCGCACCACTCCGCGGGGGGAGTGCGGCTCGCTCCCGGTGCCGCACCGGCGGGTCACAGGCGGCGGCTCGGCTCCTCTCGGCTCCTCGGTGATCGGACACTGCTGTCCCCGCTCTGCGCTCTGACAGCGGGGCAAGGGGACAGCGCGGGAGGGAAGGAGGTGCCTCCGGACCTCCTCATCTCCCCCCTCTCTTGAGGTAATGGCTCCGCCCGGCCCCTGTGGACAGGGCGGCCCTGGGCCGTGCCACTGCCACAGCCGGGGGGGGGTGTGAGGGACACTCGGAAGGACAAGGGGAAGTCCCGGCTTGGTCCCGCGGTACGAACGGGCTCCTCATCCCTCTCTCTCACCTTCTCCTCCATATTCTCGCTGCTTCTTGGCGGCGGCGGCGGGCGGGCGGGGAGCTGTCTGCGCCTGTCCCCCCCCGGGTGGCGGTGGGGGTGGTACGGCCGGTGGGTCAGTCGGTGTCAGGCGCCCGCGGACACGGGCCGGGCCGGGGGATCCGCGGTGAGCGGGGCCGGGCCGGGGGGAACGGCCACGGGGAACCGGGACCGGGGAACCGGGACCAGGGCCCGGCAGGACAGCTCGGCCCGGGTCTGGCAGGGCCTGAGGCGTTCGGGTCCGGGGGCGCTCAGCAGGACCGGCCCGGCCCGGCCTGAGGCTCCGGGGAGGGAGGTCTGGTCTGTCAGACCTCAGCCTTGATCAGAGGAGGCACCAAGATATCCAGAGGCATAGAGCCCCCTTTCCTGTGAGGAAAGGCTGGGAGAACTGGGATTGTTCAGCCTGGAGAAGCGAAGGCTCGGGGTGACCTAATAGTGGTCGTCCAGTACCTGAAGAGTACTTATAGAAAAGATGGGGCAAGACTATTTAAAAGGGCCTGGAGTGACAGGATAAGGGGGAATGGGTTCAAATTGAAAAAGAGCAGGTTTAGATTAGATGTTAGGAAGAAATTCTTCCCTGTGAGGGTGGGGAGGCCCTGGCAGAGGTTGCCCAGAGAAGCTGTGGCTGCCCCATCCCTGGAAGTGTCCAAGGCCAGGTTGGACAGGGCTTGAAGTAACCTGGGCTAGTGGAAGGTGTCCCTGCCCACGGCAGGGGGTGGAATGAGGTGTTCTTCAAGGTCCCATTCCAACCCAAACCATTCTGGGATTCTATGAACCTGCCCCTGTGAGGCCAGAGATATTTGGGCATAAGGGGTCAGTCCAGCCCCATTCCACCCCCAGTGGGGCCTGAGGTGTCCTAGCTTAGCAACAAGGACCTGTATATGGGGTGGGGGGTACCGGGCTGCTCCCCTCCTTTCTCATCAGGACACAGAGAGTTGGTCCTGGATCAGTGGAATGCCCAGGGAGATGGTGGAGTCCCCATCCCTGGAGGTGTCCAAGGAATGACTGGATGTGGCACTCAGTGCCCTGGTCTGGTTGACAAGGTGGTGATCGGTCACAGGTTGGACTGGATGGCTGGATGGTCTTAGAGGTCTTTTCTGACCTAAATGACACTGATTCTGTGATCAGGTGGAGTTGTGCTGCTCCCTTAGGCTAAGCTTAAAGCCAGCTGCTCCTGGAGGGATGCAAGCGAGACTGGCACCACTCGGACCCAAGAGATGCTGTGATATCCCGTGTGCTGACGCTGTGTGTTCTCTCCCCTCTGCAGGAGGCCTGGGGGGTGTGCTGAGCTCTCACTATGAATGCCATCGTTGCCCTCTGCCATTTCTGTGAGCTCCACGGCCCTCGCACTCTCTTCTGCACGGAGGTTCTGCACTCGCCGCTGCCCCAGGGCGCGGGCAGCGGGGACATCTCTGGGCAGAATGAGCAGGCGGAGGAGGAGGAAGGTGGGATCCAGATGAGCAGCCGGATCCGCTCGCACAGCCCGGCAGAAGGGGCCAGCGCCGACTCCAGCAGCCCAGGGCCAAAGAAGTCAGACATGTGTGAGGCAAGTGTGAAGGTCTGAGTGTGGACATCAGCGGCCCTTGGCTTGACTAAAGGGCTTGAAGTTCTCTAATGGAAATTGAGTTATTTAGAGAGGGAAAAAAGTGTGAATTGCACCTTTTTGTGTGTGACTGCTAGTGCCAGATGATCTCCAAGTCCTCATAAACTGTAATGATCCATGGCAAGAGGATGAAGGAGCTGTTGTTGAGCACACAGACCTTTGACAGGATGTTGTCTTGAGGTCTCTTTAAACCCTGCGATTCTGTGATTCTCTTGTGTCTGAGAAATGCTTTTCTCATCCTTGAAGAGCATTTACTTTGTTAGATTAGGGCAGTCCATTTATTAATAATAATAATATTAAGAGCAGTATTGATTAGGAAACAGGAAAAAATGCAAAACCAATTAAAACAACAGATAAAATATATATATTCTCAATCATTCAGGGCTTTTCATCCTGGAGAAGAGAAGTTCATGTGGAAACCTCCTAGCAGCCTTCCAGTATGTGAAGGGGCCTGCAGGGAATCCAGAGTAGGACTCTTCATCAGGAACTGTAGGGGTGGGACAAGGAGTAATGGGTTCAAACTGAAAGAGGGGAAATCCAAGTTAGATATAAGGAAGAAATTCTTCCCTGTGAGGGTGATGAGGCCCTGGCACAGGTTGCCCAGAGAACCTGTGGCTGCCCCATCCCTGGAAGTGTCCAAGATTGGACAGGGCTTGGAGCAACCTGGGATAGTGGAAGGTGTCCCTGCCCATGGTGGGAGATTGGAACTGGGTGATGCTTAAGGTCCCTTCCAACCCAAACCATTCTGGAATTCTATGATTCTCATACTTTCTTCTATTAATATTTGCTCTGAGGTATCTCACTTTCCCTTCTGTAATGGCCAGTTTTGTTTGGCCACTTGGTTTCACAGCTGCTGTAACTGAATTTTACCACTTCTAGAGCCAGCACCAAGTTCACAGTGAAATAAAGTAGCAGCAAATGAGCGTAAGAGTAGAGGAAGTATATCACAGAGTTCTGTGTGAGGAGGTGGGTTCAAATCCTGACCCTGACTCCCATTTCTTTGTCTTCTGAGTAGCTGTGTTCCTATTTATACGTGTAAGTAACGTTTCCCGGTGTTTTGAAGGGAATACTCAGAGGTCTTTGGAAACCGGAATAACTGCACACTCATTTATGGCTGGATTTGCTTTTCTGCCTTCAGGGGTGCCGCTCTCTTGCAGGAGGACACCCGGGATATGTCAGCCATGACAAGGAAACCTCCATCAAGTACGTCAGTCACCAGCACCCCAACCACCCCCAGCTGTTCAGCATCGTGCGCCAGGCCTGCGTCCGCAGCCTCAGCTGTGAGGTAACGGCCCTGGGGGACAGGGGGAGACCCATTTATGGGCCTCTGCATTGCTTCAAATCCAAGATGCTGCTTTGCTGATCCTGGCTGCTCTGTGCAGCCTGAAACAGGGAGGGAATGAGGTGGACAGACAGGCACAGAAGCCTGGGTTCGTTCCAGAATTGGTGGTAATTTGTAAGGTTGATCTTTGATAACCTCGAGGGTTCCTTCCTCTCACCTTGTGAGATTAAAAATATCCCTTTCTTGTTTTTGTTCCTCGTGTTTATTGTCTTTCTTTCTAAGATAAACTGGTTTTGTAAAAATGTCTGAATCTGTTGTTGAGTGCCAAGAAATATTTGGTCTTTGTGGACCACTGGCATTCATCATCCCATATAAGTGAAGGGAAAACCTTACAGATTAATGAGCATTTTTGTGCCAGGATCAGCAAAATCCCTTTTGGACTCTCAGTATCATAGTTGAATGGAGCTGAATTCTTAAAATACAGTTAAATTGAAGGTTTTGGAGTGTTTGTAGGATACCTCTGGAGGGCTATTTGACCACACTTCTTGGATAGTAGCCTAAAAAGGGCTTCATTTATTCACCAGGTGTGCGTTAAAGTTCAGGAAGCTGTTCAGTTTTTTACTCTGTGATGTGTTGAGCTACTTTAATGTGAGTGTCCCCTCCCTTCAGGTCTGCCCAGGACGTGAAGGCCCTATTTTTTTCGGAGATGAACAGCATGGGTTTGTGTTCAGCCACACCTTCTTTATCAAAGACAGCCTGGCTCGAGGTTTCCAGCGCTGGTACAGCATCATCACTATCATGATGGACCGGATTTACCTCATCAACTCCTGGCCTTTCTTGTTGGGAAAAATTAGAGGCATCATTGATGAGCTGCAGGGCAAAGCACTGAAGGTGGGTCAGTGCACAGAGTCCCTTTGACTCAACAGCAGCAAAACATCATGATGACTGATTGACAGCTGAATTAAAAAGCTGATCCAGCTCATGCCAGGGTGGGCATTAAGGTTGACACACAAGGGACAAGAGGGTGGTGCCTATCCCCATCCCTGGAAGTGTTCAAGGCCAGGTTGGACAGGGCTTGGAGCAACCTGTAGAAGGTATCTCTACCTGTGGCAAGGGGATGGGAAGAAGATGATCTTTACAGTCCTTTCCAACCCCAACCATTCCAGTATTCTGTATCTGGGAGTGCAGGAGGGAAGGATGCCTTTGTCATTTTGAAGAGTCATTGTTTTTCACAGACCTGCTAGACAATAGCTCTGTGAGAAATTTAAGTAACTAAAGTTGTGAAGGACAGTGATTTTTGAGCACAAGTGTTACTTAACAATAATTTTAGTCAATCTGAGCACAAGATGTCCCTTCTCTCTCTTTTCCCATAACTGGACGAGCGTGTGTGAGTGACGCACCCTTTTCACTTGGTATTTTTGCTGTGATTTTTCGACTCTGTGGGAACGTTTAATCTTTCTCAGTGTCTGACACTGCCCTTCCTCTGTGTGCAGGTGTTTGAGGCAGAGCAGTTCGGGTGCCCTCAGCGTGCCCAGCGCATGAACACGGCCTTCACCCCCTTCCTGCACCAGCGGAACGGGAACGCCGCCCGCTCCTTGACATCCCTGACCAACGACGAGAACCTGTGGGCATGTCTGCACACTTCCTTTGCTTGGTGAGGCCAACAGTGTTTCCAGCTTCTACAGCTCCTTCCCGAGGAGAAAACTGCCATATTCTGAAAGGCTGGGAATGTGCTTTGAGTGTTTGTGTGGTTTTTCTCTTGAGGTAATAAATCGGACTGGGCGGAGTAGTGTCTTAATTGGAAGGAGCCAATGCTGATGCCTTTAGGACAGAAAAAGTGTCTTTTTGCTGTAAAGTAAAACTGATGTGGCAGCTAATAGAAGCCATGTCTGTGTAGATGGAAAGGTTTTGCAGTGTAAAAGTGTGGAAGAAAAGAATAGAAGATGCTCCTACTCCCAGTGTGCTCTACCTTGAATTGACCTACTGTGGTGGTTCACCTGAAGGTGCCCGTGGTTTGTAATCAGCAGTGTGGGAGGGGCAGCCATTGGGCTCTGTGGGAGTCCAGTTGCTCCAGTGCCTGAGTGTCTTGTTAAACTTCCCTGGAAAGATGCCACAGAGAGGGTTGCAACACTGGCATGTGATTTGGATGGGGGATAAGTGTGTTGCAAAAAGAAATTGCGAAGTGGTGGGATCTGGGTGACTTTGCATGGCAGTGACTATAAGATGTGTTGATAGTTCCACACTGAGGAAAGCACAGGGATGTGTTGGAAGGAAACACAGAGTGGTTGGTGGTTGGATTTTTTTGTTGAGCTCATGGCACCGAATTTCTTACTGGTTTTTTGCACCCAGCAAGCAGCCTGCATAAACACTGCTTCTCGTTCTTTCAATGTCTCCAGGCTTCTGAAAGCTTGTGGTAGCCGACTTACAGAGAAACTTCTGGAGGGAGCACCCACAGAAGATACCCTCGTTCAGATGGAAAAACTTGCAGGTGAGATAGAAGTTTCCAGAGCTGGAAAGACCCTCTGAGAATAGTTTGTATGCATAAACACCACGTCCTTTGATCAGCATCACAAGCACAGCATCTCTCATCAGCTCTATCTTCGTGGCAGTCTCTGCAGCAGCTGATGCTCTCTCCCATCTGGAGATGACTCTGACAGGAATGTGAAATCCAGGCGCCTCAAAGGCTCTCTGCACGAAGATGTGGTGTTTGTCACTTGAGTAGGAGTGTTGCATCATCATGATTATTGTTCTCTCTGGCTGTGCTGGCCCTCCCAATGAATCTACAGCCAGAGGAATTTGCAGTCACCACATATAGACTTCTTGCTTCTTTTTCTGTGAACTTTCTAAAATTAAAGGATCATAATTTTTTCGCTTGCATTGAATTATTTAATTAACCAATTTAGGCTAAAGCTTTGGCCATAACCTTTAAAACTAAATAGAGAACACATTGCTGTCAAAAGATGTGACTCTATGTGCTGTAGAAGATTAAAATCCCTTCTTGACCCTTCAACGCTTATCTTTTATCTGAATTAACACTTCATTAACTTTTAGGTGTGTCTGTGCTGTTGCCAGTGCTTTCAGTTACTGTGTTCTGAGCTCTGTCTTCCCACATACAGCCAAAATCACATGGCTGCAGCATGTGGGCACTTCTGAGACAGTTTTCATTCCTAGAGAGCAGCAGTTTTTATGACCAGTCTGCCTTTTTTTGCCAGATCTGAAAGAAGAGTCAGAAGGCTGGGATGGTTCTGAGGAAGAAGAGAAGCCCTCTTCCCAGCCAGATGTTGTGGAAGGGCAGGAACTGTCTAAATGCTCACCTGAAACATCTCTGATGCCAGATTGCAACAGCTGGAATGTAGCTCACAGAAGGTTGTCTGTCTTTCGCTCTCTCAGGCACATGAGACAGGTAAAAGAGGATGCTGAATTCACAAACTTTGCTCCTGATAATGTTTTTTGGAAAGGTATATTTATTCCCTGCAATCTGCACTTCTTTCCTGGCTCTGTGTTCAGCACAGTGCCTGCCCAGCCAGTAACACGATATCAGCTGCATCTCTGGGGACACTCCCTTGCTCTGGGATCACATGGGCCTCTAGTGATCATCAGTCATGTGGGTTGGGATCATATGACTTCACTCCAGTTCTGCACTTTTCATCTTCCCAAGAGCAGTGACACTAACCTAATACAGAGGTTGTGCAGCATCTTCAAAGCCATTATCCTGCATGTCAGCCATGTTTTTGACAGGGCAAACTGGACATTTCACACATTTTTGTAACCAATGCAGAATGCTTTGGGTTTGTTTTTCAGGTTCTTGGGGCATCAGCATTCCGAATGCTGGCTTGGCATGTTCTGATGGGGAACCAGGTCATCTGGAAAGCTCGAGATGTGGATCTTGTCCAGTCTGCCTTTGACGTGCTACGGGTAGAAACTTTTCCCTTCGTTTCCTGCCTGTATATTTTTACATGTATTTCTCTAGTAGTCCAGCCTTTATAATGACCTGTCTCTGACATTTAACCTTGTGAACAGTGTGTTCTAAATTATGTGTTTTTGAAAACAACAACAACAACAACAAAAAAAAACAAAACCCAAAACCATGCACCAAACAAAAACTCTCAACCTTTGGATGCCTTGCTTGTCCTCAGCAACGGCGTAGTCTTTCAAGCTGAGTAGGATAATTTGATCACCCAAATCAGGAGCATCTGCCTGAGCAGTGCTCCAGGTCTTGGCTAGCCCTGGAATTCAGGGAGAAAACTGTACTTTACTCGTTTAGTTGCAGTGTTTCTCTTGATGTGTCTCCTGCCCTCTGCAGACGATGCTGCCCATCGGGTGTGTGCGGATCATCCCCTACAGTGACCAGTATGAAGAGGCCTATCGGTGTAACTTCCTAGGGCTGAGCCCACACGTCCAAATCCCACCCCACATCCTATCATCTGGTAAGAACCTGCTGCAGAACCCTCTCCTTCCCTTGTCATCTTACATTAGAGGACACCAGGCTATTGGGGTTTTTTTTAATAAGTATTGGCTGCATGAACTAAAGCCTGTGCCGCTTCCTTTTGTTTTCCCCGTGTCCTTGCCTGATCAGTGGTTGAAAGGTGCAACACCTTCTTCATGCACTGATCCTGGCAGGGTCTGTAGCTGTGTTTTATAGTCTGGACTAGCACAGTTCATGCTCTTTTGGGCTCTTATTGCTCTAGAGTTTGCAGTCCTCGTGGAGGTCCGTGCTGCCACCCGCTCCAGTCTCTACCCAACTCTGTTTGACGACGAGCAGTCCCTCAACAAGTACGAGTTTGTTGTCACCAGTGGTAGCCCTGTTGCAGCAGATCGAGGTGGGTGATTTGAAAGCAGAAAAGAAAACCTGTGTCACTGAGGTTAAAAGAGCATCTTGATCTTTAGACTGGTTTTTGTGCTGTTCATGTACTGGCCCTTAAGGAAGCCTGAGTAGAAGCCAGTTAGTTTGCAACTGGGGTGTTGCTCTTGGAGGTGAGATTCACAACAGACTGATTAATTATGCAGGATTTGCTTTACCAGATCAGCATTTTGGTTATTAATTTTCATAAATGAGAAATGGATTCTGTAACATGGGTACAGGAATAATTGTAGGGAAATTCTGTAACCCACAGTGAACACTTCCTATCCTGAAATATTTGTGTGTTTATTTTGAGTAAGTCTAACTTATAAGAACCATGGCATTACTCATCTCCCATGTTCCACTTGATAGGCAGGTAGGACTGCTAGAAAAATACCCAGAGTTTTTTATTTTACTAGCTTTGTTCAAGCACTTGAACATCTGCACCCAGATGTGATCTGAGTCAGGTCCATCAGTCTTGTGTTTTCTGGGAAGTCTTAATTTAGATGAGTTGCCTTCACTGAGTGTCTCAAAAGACATAGCATATGGCTCATCCTTCCTGCTCTGTCCCTTGAAGATGCAGATGCAAAGCAGAGATTTGCTCTCTCCATAGTGTTCTTCCTGTTGTAGATCCCACATGTATAATTAGTCTACTTTCCATCCAAACAGTGGCATGTCCAGAAGCTTCTGGACAAAAATAGTCACTGAAAGGTCTTTTTTCCACCAAAGCATCAAACTTACTAGGCCACAGACTGCTGGGAAAAAAAGCTTCCTAGGGAATTCCAAAAAGTGGTTCAGAAGTGCCTTGGGTTGGATATTGGTTTATTTTTTCACCAAGTATCCTGGAACTACCTTTAGCAAAAGGAATATTAAACTGAGAGTAAGTGGAGACTTCAGAATTGAGGGTTTATGTTTTTATATATACGTTTGTATGTTGTACAAAGCATTTGATAAGGGAACAACAAAATCTAAGTAGCATTTAAAAGTGGGTCTGAAGAAAACAAAGGCTCCTGTTTGCACGTGCTGGGGTCCTTCACTAAATTCCATGTTGCTTCTTGGATCAGATGCTTTTCTAGTGGGATGATCTTCAACTCCCCTTCATGGAAATGAAATCCAGGAAGGCCACTGGAGGATGTATTCAACAGTAGTAAAATAGTACTAAAGGTGTAAACAGGTAACCTTAACTTGTGTGTCCTCCTTCTCACCCTTTCCCCCTCTTCCTGCTCCTGTAGTTGGCCCAACAATCTTGAACAAGATCGAAGCTGCCCTGACCAACCAGAACCTCTCTGTAGATGTTGTGGATCAGTGCCTTGTTTGCCTGAAGGAGGAGTGGATGAAGTAAGTACAGCTGCTTTGCTTTCAGAGAAACAGCTTTGGCACTGATCCTGGAGCAGATACAGCAGAGTGCAGGACAGATTTGTAGTCAGGTAACTTCTGCTGTAGCTCGACGGTAGCTGGATTTACAGGAGTAAATTAAGTCGGTAGTTAAGAATATCAGAGTTTTTCTGCTCTAGTCCAACTCTCTTTTTGGCTTTCAGCAGTTTTTAACCTTTATGCTTCAGTTCACACATCTGTAGGTCACCTGCATGACAACACCTGTCTGCCTCACCTTCCTTAGGAGGATTAAATATGCAAATACCTCAGTGCCTGTCAGTGTGCAGCCATATCCCAGCACAGGTAACATGCCAAACAGATGTCAGGCTTGTGCCTGCAGGCACTACATTTCAAAGGTGCAAGTAGCTGTAAAGGAAGACCAGTCAGTCATGTGAAGTAATTCACGGAACATCACAAATGCGTGAATTTACCTGAAGGCCAGATGGACACTAGATGTGTCTCCCAAGGAGATTCCCAGTGGTCACAATTAATTGTTGTACTTTCCGCTAGAATGAAAAAAACCAAACTAGAAATATGCTTGTTACTACTGAAAATGAGTCACCTCCCTAACTAATCCCTCTTCCTCATCAAAGCATGAGAATAGTTTCCATAAAACACTGGTTGAAGCTTTTGTTAATATTTGTTTGCCAAGAGAAACTCCACTTCTTGCTTGTTCCATATTTGATGCGTGAGTCCATTTAATAGTGACAGGAGTCTCTTGTTTCTGCAGTAAAGTGAAAGTCCTCTTTAAATTCACTAAAGTGGACAGCAGACCCAAGGAGGATACCCAAAAACTGCTGAGCATTCTGGGAGCTGCAGAGGAGGACAACGTCAAGCTTCTCAAGTTCTGGATGACCGGCCTGAGCAAGACGTACAAGTCCCACCTGATGTCAACAGTTCGCAGCCCAACGTCCTCAGAGTCCCGAAATTAAAGGGTGCCCAACCTCCCCTGCTGCCTTCAGAGCAGGGAACCCCGAGTTACCTCTGCTGAGCCTGCAGCACGTGCTTTAGGTGGATGGTGCAGCTCCAGCACTGTCCTCCGGTCCTCAAACCAACTTGAAGAGTGACTTGAGTCTTTTCTAATTGCTGTGAGACTGGACTAATAAGTGCTAATACACAGTGCTGCTCTCTGTCTGAAACTCAACTCTCAATCTATACCTGCACACTCGAGACTAAAACACAGCAACGCTCAAAGAATCAGTGTGAATTAATTAAAATCCCATCCTGTCCTCGTCAAGCATTATGGTGCGGCAGCAGACCTCAGATCTAGCTTCCTTGGCAAGACTCAGATGCCTATGACAACATCCAGAGCTCCTGGGATTGGATATGGTTAATCTCAGCAAATCCCACATAAATCTCCAAAATGCCCGAGAGAACAAGAACCAAAAAAAAGAGACGTCACAGGGTGTGGATCACATGTAAATTATTTCAAACCACTTTATGCTCAGATTTAAGAGACTATTTTCTGCTGTAGCATAAGTCAGGATATCCCATGGGAGTCCTGTCACTCCTCTCTATTTATTTATATCTTAACTTGAGAAGTTTTCAGCATTTGCTTTGGAAATCTTGTCTGGGAGGGCGAATTGTAAAATAAGAAGTCTCAAAATGCAGCCTGCTTTCCTCTCAGAGGGTAAAATACTTGCCTTGTTTTGCCTGTGGTTGCAGAACTTCCAGGTAATGAAGATACACCCTCACCAGGATAAGGTTCTGGAGTTCTTCTGTCTTCAGAAGTAGTTTTTTAGCTTCCTAATTAAGTTAAGCAGAAGAGATTCAACCTGTAGGTGCTCCCTTATATAACTCTATAGTAGCCATTTTTGCTTAATAGTTCATGGAAACATTGGTGCATTTTTTAATTACCTAAACAGGTATTCCTTATCTGTACTGTAAGGAATCACTGTTTCTGTTGTGAAGTCTACGGTTTATGTCTTTTTTTGGTTTTTCTGGATCATTATTGGGAAAACTTGACATTACCACAGACATTCTGACCAAGCTAAAGGCAGGTTTTACCCAGGTGACCTTCTACACTCATTCAAGCTCAGAGAGGATGTTCCAACTTGTCACGAATTCTGTTCTTATATATAAAATATGCAGGTTGATTTTTGTCTGGAACATCTGTACAATGGAGACAGGCATTAAATCTCATAAGAGCTATTTTTGTAAAAGGAACAAAGCCTGGTTTTGTGTTAATTTGCAATGTGTTTGTGTGTGTGGTGGTGGGGGAAGCAGCAGTTAGTCCACAAAATTCCTGCATCTTAGCCTAGATCTAACCTACAGAATTTAATAGTCTTTTCCTCTTAACACTGTTTGTGTTAGTTTATTGTAGAGTGTCCAGGTGGTCTTTATTTTTGTACTTGAAAACTGTTCTGGTCCAGTTCAGAGCTGTATAACACAGCAGGTGAGACGTTACTCGGCATTTACACCTTCTCAATTGCTGAGCTGGTTTTATCTTTTAAAAACCAGCTTTCCTAAGCAATCCAACATCAACACCTAGTCTAGTCATTTCTTCCAAAACAGTGAAAAGGTGGTCACAAGGTCAAGGCTGAGGCTGCTGCTTCTTCCTTGTGCTTGGTGAGTCATATGCGATGTTGCTCCACCCTCATCCTGACCTGACAAGGCTGTCATGGACAACCAGACTCTGGATAACACATCATTTTTGAGCCAGGGCGAGGAAACCACTAACTTAGCACTTATAAAATGCCCACAGGAAAGAAGGGGGAGAGCTGCTAAATCAGTGAGCATATAACCCAGATGTGCTTGGCTGCCAGAACACATCTATACGTGGGATTACCAAATAGTTGTCTGGGCAAGTTCCTGCAGCTCGCTGAGGCCGCGGGTGCTCCCTTTGCCGTCAGCGATAGCTGGAATGTGCACAACTTAATTAACAAAAAGTCATGTCTGCAGACATCTTTCACCACCCTCCTCCCCTCCAAACGATACGCCTTAGAGACAAACTGATTAAGGCAGGATAATTCTTTATTCCGAGGTGATTTCCTTTCCTGCCTGGCTGAGCAGCGCGTACCTGGGAGCGAGGTGGGAGCGGCGAGTGCCAGCGCTGGGTCACTGCTGGGGGCAGGCAGAGACAAAGCCTTTTTGCACCAGTTCTGCCACCCCTGTCCCCTCAGCCGGGCAGGATCCAGCAGGTCAAGGCAGGTGATTGTCCCCCTCTATCCTGCCCTTGTGAGACCCTACCTGGGGTGCTGTGTCCAGCTGTGGGACCCCAACATCAGAAGGATGTGGAGCTGCTGGAGCAAGTCAGGAGGAGGCCACGGAGATGTTCCATGTGCTGGACCACCTCTGTGCTGGAGCTGAGAGAGCTGGGGGTGTCCAGCCAGGAGAAGAGAAGGCTCTGGAGAGACCTGAGAGCACCTTCCAGTGCCTAAAGGGGCTCTAGGAGAGCTAGAGAGGGACTTGGGACAAGGGCATGGAGTGACAGGACAAGGGGGAATGGCTTCCCACTGACAGAGGGCAGGGTTAGATGGGATACTGGGAAGAAATTCTTGGCTGTGAGGGTGGTGAGGCTCTGGCACAGGTTGCCCAGAGAAGCTGTAGCTGCCCATCCCTGGAAGTGACCAAGGCCAGGTTGGACGGGGCTTGGAGCAACCTGGTCTAGTGGAAGGTGTCCCTGCCCATGGCAGGGAGTGGGCCTGGATGATCTTTAGAGTCCCTACTGAGTATCTGCAGCACAAGGGCTGGTGCTTGGGGATGGGTTGGGTATACGGGGAAGGGTGTGGTGTTTGGGGGTTTGGTGTTTGGAGAAGAGTTTGCTGTGCGGGGAAGGATTTGGTGTGTGGGGAAGGGTTTGATGTTTCAGGAAAGGTTCGGTGTTTAGGGAAGGGTTCGGTGTTTGGGGAAGGGTTGGATGTGTGGGGAAGGGAAGGGTTCAGTGTATGAGTGCTTGTGTGTGCATTCAGGTTTGGTGTATGGGAAAGGGTTCAGTGTTTCAGGAAAGGTTCAGTGTGCAGGGTTTCGCTGTGTGGGGAAGGCCCAGGCCCAGGCTCAGGTCCAGACTCAGGCTCAGGCCCAGGCTCAGCTCAGGCTCAGGCCCGGCAGCCCCTCCCCGGTGCCTCCCGCGCCTGCGCGCTGCTCCCGCGGGATGTGTCCTGCGGGATGTGTCCTGTGGGATGTGTCCCGCGGGATGTGTCCTGTGGGATGAGTCCCGCGGGGCTCCCTCGGGCCGCTCTTCTCGCCGTGGCGGCGGCGGCGGCCGCGCTGGCGGTGGCGGCGGTGGCGGCCTGGCGGCGGCCGCGGCCGCTGCGGGAGGTGCTGTTCTTCCCGGCCCGGCCCTGCTGCCTCGAGGCGCTGCTGGCCGAGGCGGCGGCGCCCGGCGTGCCCGCCCTGCCCTGCCCGTGCCCGCTGCCGCGGGCCGAGACCTCCCTCAGCCGCCTCGTGCGGCGCCTCCTCTCCGCCCGCCGCTCCCTCGACCTCTGCATCTTCGCCTTCTCCTGCCCGCAGCTCGCCCGAGCCGTGCAGCTGCTGCACCGCCGCGGGGTCCGGGTCCGCCTGGTGACGGACGCGCAGTACATGGGGCTGCACGGCTCCCAGATCGGCCGCCTGCGCCACGCGGGTGAGCGCCACCGACCCCGGGCGCGGGGGGGCCGCGGGGACACGGGGGAGGCTCGGACAGCCCTCAACAGCAGCCGTGTCTTTGTAGGGATCCAGGTGCGCCACGACCAGCACAGCGGGTTCATGCACCACAAGTTCGCCATCGTGGACCGCAGGATGCTCATCACGGGCTCCCTCAACTGGACCACCCAGGCCATCCAGAGCAACAGGGAGAACGTGCTGGTCGTGGACGACGCCGCGTGCGTGAAGCCTTTTCTGGATGAGTTCGAAAGGATTTGGGAAGAGTACAATCCCACCAATTACATTTTTCCCAAAGTCAGTAACTGATTGAGCTGCCGTACAGGGCTGGTGGAGCACTTAACAGATACCACCCACGAATTTATTATTTTGTGTAGACATCATTGTTTCGTACCCATCTGGGTGCAACTTGGGTGAACTCCTCCAGAGAAATGAAGTGCTCACTGCCCTAAAATGCCACAGATCCCTTGCTGGGGGTCATTCCTGTGGTACAGGGAATGACCCACCTGTTTGTGAGTTGTTTTGTGAGGATGACAGTGACAGAGCTGCATTCAGAGGCATTAAAACATTGGGCAGACTCGTTGCCGTGCCTTGGTGCAGTCAAGGTTCTTCATACCATGCTGGGCAGGTTTTCCAGTGGTAAAAGACACATTTGCCAACTTGGGGTACTGCAAATGGAATTGTGTCACGATGGCTCCTCTACACCAGTAACTAAAGGATAGATTAGAGGGCTGCAGCAGTTTGAGTTTGTATAGATTAAGCACCTGAGTTACATTTCTTGTTGGCATTAATTGTTGAAAGTTTGTAAAAGGAAATTTGTGGGAAATAGGCAGACATTTCTAAGTTTTGACTGTGTATATGTTTCTTTTGGTTAAAGATTACTAGAGAGCTCTGGTGTAAAAGAATGAGCACAGATACTAATGACAGACTGTCTTCCAGCAAGGAAGTGTAGGCAAGACTGGAAGGAAATGAGAGAAAACTGTTCTCTGGGATCAGTGGGTCTGTCTGGAGAGCAGACATGGCTGGAGTTGGGTCACACATTTCAGGAGAGGTCTGGAAACTCTGGTTCATTCAGGTGCTGGGGCACCATGTCCTGGTCTGGGTCAGTGACCTCACCTGTGCTGGCAGCAGCAGAGAGGGAGAGCAAGGGGAGGGAGGTGACATCTCTGTCCCTGTAGCTCAGAGTGGAAGAAAAATTGTGTAAACCAAAGGATTTCAAACTCTCAATAGTGGGTGTGTAAGAATTGTTTCACTCTGAATACAAAGTGCTTTAACCTTTTTTCACTTTGAGAGATTATTTGATATTCTGTTACCAGTTTTTTTACCAGCGGTGCTGTGACTGGCACTGCCAAATAAACCATTTTCACAGAAAACCTCAACATCCTCATTTGGTTTTTTGCCCTGCAAGTCCTGTAAGTCCTTAGGTGTTACTTAGGATACATGGATATCACCAGAGATTGTAATTTGTTCTGTTCTGCCTGAGAAAGTTTGTACGGAGGAAAGAACACGATGTTACCTGTGGTGTAGCAACTACAGAAGCACTTGGGGAAGGTCATTCTCTAGGAAATCCCGTTCAACAGCACTAGATTTAAACTACTCTGAATAAATTACTCCTTATTAAAGTGCTGCCTGTTGCATTTCCTTTGCAAAGTGTGACTGTGAAAGCAATCAGCTCCCTCATTTTCAGGCTCTGGCCTCTGCCCTGTTCTTCTTTTTGGAAGAGAACACCTCACACACGGCACGCAAAGGGTGGTGCAAAAATAGTTTATTACGATATAGTTAATGTAAAGTTAGGTAATTATATTTACAAAGTAAAAATGATCAGCTACATCCAGGGGAGCCTAGCATGTCACACAAGGTTTCGTAAGGAATAAATACTGTGAGAAAGAGGGATGTGTCTATTACAGCAAGCAGCCGATGGGGAACAGTGGCTCTTAAAAAAGCACTGAAATAAACTGGGAGTGGAAGGGAGAAGGGAAGGAGAGAGGAGCTCACACACACTGAGAAACAGGAGCCTCCCACACCCTTCCCCATTGCAGAGGGAAAATACCCCGTGTGGGAGGTCAGGGGCTGCAGCATCCCAGCACTGCCCGGGCTCTGATGCCACTTTGCTGCTCAGCCATCTCACAGGTCAGAGGTGGAGGGCTGGCTGCTGCATCCCCTCATCACAGAGATGACTCTTGCACCCTCCTTGCTCACAATTCCTTCGGGTCATTTCCATGTTCAAGTGGCAGACCACGGGGTTAACCCAGAACGAGTCCCCGCTGGTTACAGGTCAGTCGTGGGGGAAAACTGCTCTGAGAGAACCAGGGCAAAGCTGTTTTCCACAGGGTGGTGAAGTACCTGAACAGCCTGCTCAGACACCACTCACAGCCTTGCAGAGCTTCCTTTTGTCCCCCCAAACCTTCAGCCTTTCAAATGATTCTTTAAACTCTCAAGCCACCCAGAACTCCAGGACCCGGGAGGGTAGACCCAGGCCAAAGCCAGAGCATTCCTGCTTTCTACTTACCATGGTCTCTAGTATTTTACATGCTTTACTGTCTCTAGTTTAGAACAAACAGTGAGTGTTCCTGTAGTCCTGCACACAGGGTGAAGAAAGCATGAAGAAAACAATGGTAATTGCACCCATTATTTACAAGTTCACAGCCAGCTGGGTTAGTTCAGTTGGAACCAACTTGTCTGGCTCATCAGGTTTCTCTAGTAAATCCCACACCCTCTGTTTCTTTAGCAGCCTCACACGGAGGCCAGGCTCACGTTGTTCCCAGCCTGGTGCTCCCTGCTCCTGCAGCAGCACGTTGGATCCTCTTCTAAAAAGTGGTCTGTACTACAGGATCATGTTCAACTCAGGAGTAACTGCCTTGTAGGGACAGCTACGTTGGAGGTTACACACACTGCACCACCACGCTGCTGTGGGATGTGAGTCTGTGCAGCAGGGGCTGTGGATCCCTTGGAAAGTCCAAGAGAATCCCAAATGTGCTGTGCCAGGAAAGCACAGGGTTACAGGTGCCTCCCAAATCCGGGGGCTCGCTGTGCTCACCGTGACAGCCCCGGGTGACTGTGCAAGGAGAGCTGTGTCACACCAAGGAGTTGTTGCTGCTCTCTATAACAACAGGTTTGGACATGAACGGCGTCGATGCCACTTTCAAACACAAGATTACCGAGTCCTCTGAATGGAAAAAAAAAATAACCCAAATTTATAGCAAAGTAGGTTACAGCGGTCAAATCTTTGTACACAATCTTTGGACAGGTACCTTCAAAACTAAAGGTCTAGATCAGCAGAAAAGGCTTGAAAATATATTTATAACAGTCCTAAAACCCCAAAGAAACGGTTTATCAGGGAAGACAGGGTGGGTTGGACACGTTACACTCGTTGCTTCTTTCCCAACCCGCACGTGGAACAAGATTTAAAAATCAAACCCACAGCTCAGTCGCAAAAGAGAACCCTCTGCTAATTGCTGAGGAATAAATATTTACACTGCCTGCTTGGAACACTATACAGGTTTTAAATTACCTTTTTTTTTTTTTTTTTTTTTTTTTTTTAAAGAGAAGAATAACAAAGCTTTTTTTCCTTAAAAAAATGGAAAAAAATTACAGAGCAAAGGCCAGCTACAGCGAGTGTGTGTGTGCTTGAGCGTCCACAACAGAGTATCTGAACCAGGAAAAAAAATGCAAAGGTCTCATGGAAGTGCCATCAAGTACAGTCAGTACAAAAGTGACGTATTCTGCAGTGTGAGGTGGTGAAGATTTTACTGCAGCCCAGTTCTCTGGTACAGAAAAAAAAAAAAAGGGACTTTTCTGGTTTGCAAGTCAGCACCAGTTCTACACAATTCTGGTTTTGAAGCAAACAAACACAGCTTGCTTCTTTTTTTTTTTTATAAGTGGGCAAAGAAAAGGTGACATTTAAAGAAGGATTCAGTCTAGTTCAGGGGAGATGGTGCAAATGGGAGGAAAATTTTACTCAGGAAAAAATAAGATCACTTGGAGCTGACGAGAAGATGCCTGTGCCTTCACTGCACTTGACTTTTCCTAAACCCAAGTCAGTGCTATCAATAGTGTGGAGTGGTGCAAAATGCAGCAGCTTGCCCACACACTTTCCTATTTAAATAACCACTGATTAATCCCAAAAGACGGATGAAGCCTGGAGCAGGAAGAAGAAAGAGGATAACTAAGGACCACTGCTATGAGTAATAAGCCTCCCAGCTGGCTTTTTTGCACGCCCCTCTCCCCACCTTATTTTCAAGCGCTGCTCTCTGCAGGAAAATTTCAGGTTTTGGCTCTTTATTGGTGCTGCAGGGTCTCCCTTTACTGAATAAGAGAACACCACCACCGTGTTCATTAAAGACCCCCTGGCTTAGAGAGAAATATTTTCAACCAACAAGTTCAGCAATGAGATTAATTCATTTGGCTTATTAAACACCACTGAAGCCCTGACAGTGGTGGTCGGTCCCCCCATCCCTGCACACACACAATGTTCCCTGTGGTTGTTCTCCCTGTTCCCTGGGGCTGTTCTCCTGCCAGCCAACACCTATTATTTCAGCTACACCTGGTAGTGCCAGGGTGTTTTGTCTGTTTTTTTTTTTTTTCCCCAGCAAACCTGTCTGTTTTGCTTTTCTAAAGCAATTTGAAGATTCGGGCCACTATGGATTAAACAAAAGGAAACCTTTGAGCAGCTGATTCCCTGGAGCTGATCATACAGAGTTTGAGTAATCCTTAATTCAAATCCTTTTACTGCTGTTTCTGGGAGCCCCTAAAAGAGGGAGGGGGGTGATGTGAGGACTGACACTTTCTGTACAATAAGGTAAAAAAATAGTGGAAAGAGAGAAGAAAAATCCAGCTTCATTCCTGATGCTGCTGGATCCCTGGCAGTGCCTCACCAGAGAGATGCAGTGCAGTGCCTTGGGTGAAGAACTTACAAAAGTAGCCCAGAAGTTTCTATAATCTCTTGCTTAGCCCAGGGACATGTCTACAGGAAAGGAGCAAGAGCTGTACAAGTGTTCCTGGGCTGTTTCTCCCCCCACTAACCAGCAGTAATATTTTTATATGTGTATAAATAAGAATATCCCCCACCAGCCTCTCTTCACAGGGCAATTTAGCGCTGGAGCACCATGCAGAAAGGGCAGCTCTGGACCCTCCCTGTCTTCAGCACAGAGCTTTGCCAACACATGCAGTGTCTTGCTGCCCATTATCACTCCTTTCTTAAAAAAAAAAAAAAAATCATATTAATGTATTTACAGGTGCTGAGTCAAAAGCTGGGGATAATCTGCTCCATGTGTGCCCTCCACCTGCACAGCTGGTCTCTGTGTTAAGAGATCAGCCTTAAGAAATCCAGTGCTCTTACTAGGCTCAATAACTAGTCCCAGGCAGGACACTAAGCTGCAAGAGAGGATTTTTTGGTATGAGCAAATGTACAGCAGAAAACTTCTCTCCGTGGGGAGCCTCCCGATGCTCAGCAACACAATCCTGTATCAGAAAGAGCCCATCCTGTGTCCCCCACACCATCAAAGAGCCAATGCAAGTCCTCACGCTTAGAATTACGGCTCCTGAGCCAATGAAGCATCCAAAGGAAAAGCAGGATTTGCTGGGGGACATAAGAAGGGTCAAGGTCCACGTGGCAAGGAGACCAGCACGTTCTGCTCAGTTGGCTAAATAGGATGAAGTCCCACCATAAATCCTAAGAGAAGAGGAGGAGAAAGCTGTTCTCCCAGAGGCAGTGACGTCTTCTAAGGGAAGAGCAATGACAATGACAAGGCCTACACACCACTCCACATCCATGCTGCATCCCACAGCCTCTGCTGGGACATCACAGCTCACCACAGACCCAGAGCAGCCAGAGATGAAGTGTAAAGGTTATCCCTGCTGAGAGCTGAACAGATGACTTTGGATGTGACCAAGCCACGCTCCAGGGCATCTTTCCTACCCTGCTCCCATCTCCAGGACTTCCATGCACACCGAGGTACACAGAGCATCGCAGCAGGAGAGTGTCCCTGGACGTGCTCTGCCCACTGACAGGTGCTGACATCTTGTCTGGGGACAAGTGGTGCTCCTGTGGGCAGGACCCGAGCGCTGCCACGCGCTGCCACGAGTGCCCCGGGAGGTTCCAAGCCGAGCACGTGGCCATGGCAAGGCCACACAAGCTGGACGAGAGCCTGATTCCCACCACAGTCTGATGACACTGTCTCCTGCCGAGGGTCTGGTGGCTGGAAGGGAGATGCTGCTCCGAGCAGGAGGATGAGGGTGACTCTCGTGGTGCAGCCTGGCAGGACTGGAGATGTCTGTCCCCAGCCCTGTGGTGCTGAGAGCTGCGCTTGCACTGCCTGCCTAGCGGACCTAAAAATCAGCAGGGAAGGAGACAGAGCTGCCTCAACCACGTGATGAGTGCCCAAGGACGAGAGGAATCTTTGCTCCTGGTGAAGGCCAGGATGTACCTTTAACATCCCAGCCTGATGTGACGCAGTTCATCACTGGGCACATGAACAGGGCTGGGAAGCCAACGTGCTGCAGAGCTCCTTCAGCCCTGGCGAGTGGCGAGGCAGGACCTGGGGGCTTTCCAGGTGGCATCTTGAAATTTAGCCCGGGATGAAGCCACAACACCTGGGCAGCTGCTACAAAACAGCACAGGCTTCTTCTAGGAAGCCTCTGCTCAGCTGGCTGCGACCATCTAGTGCTACCAGCTCCTCAACTCACTTTCGGTTTGAATCCATTTATCGGCCTCACGGTGCTAAGCTGTGTATTTTAAATACAAAAGCTACTAGGACTGAGAAGGTCTGAAGCACATACTGGTTTTGAGACTTTTATTTCAGGAAAAGATTAAAGAATTAAAATAGGAGCTGCCCTGCTGACAAGAAGAGTTGAATTCAAGAAGCTGATAAAAAAAGGAGCATTATACGCATTGAGCACTGTGCATTTTCAGTCAATATTGGCTCTACTTTCTACTCTACTTTCCTTTGACTAGGAAAAGGGAGTTTCACATGCGCACAGACCCTGGGATACACGGGACTCAATGAGAGGAAGGGAGTAACAGCAAAAAAAGAGAGTGCTGGGCTTGATCTAACAGAGGCAAGAAAGTGATCTTACAGCTCAGCCCCTGGAACACCAACTCCGACCACCAGCGAGACGGGAGCAAAGACGCGCCGACGGGGCAGACTTGGTGCACTTCAGTAGCTGCAGCTCCCTATCCAAAACCACCTGGGCAGCCACCAAAGCTCGCCAGGCTTCGGTGGCACCTACATTCAGGATACGGCACAGTCACGGGGCAGGAGAATCACTTCTTGTATCCTTCTCCAGCGGGATGTCAGTGTTGTACCTCCAGACTCGAGCTCCCCGACAGCTTCCCCCGGGCTTTCCCCCCTTGTAGGTGCAAGTAATGCAGTCGAGATCAATGATTAGATCAGGCTCCTGGCGTGCTCTGAGCACTGGGTCTCTAGACAGCAGTAAGAGCTCAGTCTGGCCGACACCACCCAGGCCCTGCTTGCGCACCAGAGCGGCCGGTACGACAGAGCTATAGCTTATTAACAGGCTACTGAGCCTTAATACTGACACTTAGTGTAATGGTTTACAGTAAAGAAAGGATTCTCCTACAAAGCGCCGAAGAGAGGGGGGGAAAAACCCCAATCCAATCCCTTCCTCTCTCTCTCTCTCTCTCAGAGTCTCTGGAGCATCTCACAAGCAGGGAAAGGAGCCGGGAAGGCGAGGGGGCGGCGGGGGGGGGCACCACCGCGGCGCCGGGTCCCGTCGGGAGCCTCAAGACGAACGACAGCAAGGACAGTCGTAAGGAACGAGAGACAAACGGTGCTGGTGCTGTGCTGCCTCAAGCTGGGAGGTGCGCGTGGTCAAGCGGAGCGGGGAGAACTAGTCTTTCTTCAAGTCCCTGGATTCAAAAAGCTTCAGGCGTTCTTGCACAGTCAGGCCTTCCTTCAGACTCTGGGAGAGAGAAAAGACAAGAGAGCGTGGGACATGGGCGGGCGCCTGGCACGCGGGGAGGGGGCGATGCTCAGGCAGAGGAGACGAGGCAGTGGAGGGATGGGCTCCTTGGCGGAGAGATTAGTGGGACATGCTGAGAGAAAACACACGGTTATGGAGGGCGGTTACTGGTGCCTAGAGAGAGAGAGGGTGAGATTGCAATGAACCAGGCGACGGACGAGAAGCGAATGAGAGGCACACACCATGCTGCAAGCGGGATTAGCTGACTGGGAGGTGACCCCCTGGGCCCCTGGTGCAGTGCTGGATGGGGCAATTCCAGCAGAGCTCCGGCACCATGGGAACCTCGGATGAAGCTTGGATTTGGTAACCTAAAGCCCCAGGATGCTGAGCAGGACCTGCACACTGGTCCTTCCTTGCCTCCTGCACCACTGTGGCACCCATGGGGACGGTTCTGGCTCTGGTCAATGCAGGATTTGCTCAAGGAGCCCTGAGCACACTGGTGTGTGCTGCCAGTGGCCATCTCAACCACTCTCTAATCCCAGCCTGGGGTTATCCCAAGCCAAAACTGCCTCAACTGCCCAGGGTTAGACAGACAACTCCTAAATTCTGCTCAGGTCTGGCAGGGTCTGATGGCTGATCCAGTTCAGATGCAGCATCCAGATTTCAAGGCACAATGCTCAGCTGACCATCACATAGACCAGCCCTCCAAGCCCTTGGCACTTGGAACTGTGAAATCCCTCACCTACATGTGGGGACCCAGGAGAACAGCAATGAGAGGGGCACAAACCCAGAAACAAATTGCTTGACTCCTGTAAGTCAGCTTTAAGCTGAAACCAGCCCGAGGGGACACACCAGCCTAACACCAGCCTCAAACCTGTGGCATGAGAGATTCAGGGGAGCAAAGTCTTGGGAAGTGAGTTGGCCCTGCTTGCTGTGGATGAGTTGGCACAGCCATCCCCCCCAAAAACAGCCCCCAGAGCCAGGGTTCTGCCCCTTCATGCCCCACTGCTGGCACAGGCAGCTGCCTGCCAGCCCGTTCCTTGGAACTCGCAAGGAATTCACTCTGCAGCTGGAACATTATTTCCTTTACAGACTAAGACTTGGCACCTTCAAAGGCACAGACCGGAGGAATGGAACTCAGCTCCTACAAGGAAAGGCTGAGGGAATTGGGATTGTTCAACCTGGAGAAAAGGAAGCTCCAGGGAGACCTTAGAGCCCTTTCCTGTGCCTAAAGGGGCTCCAAGAGAGCTGGAGAGGGACTTTGGACAAGGGCATGAAGTGACAAGACAAGGGGAAAGGCTTCCCACTGACAGAGGGCAGGGTTAGATGGGATACTGGGAAGGAATTCTTCCCTATGAGGGTAGTGAGGCCCTGGCACAGGTTGCCCAGAGAAGCTGTGGCTGCCCCATCCCTGGAAGTGCTCAGGGCCAGGTCAAATGGGGTTTGGAGCAACCTGGAATAGTGGAAGGTGTTCCTGCCCATGGCAGGGGGTTAGAACTGGATGATTTTTAAGATCCCTTCCAACCCACACCTTTCTGGGACTTTATGATCCTATTAACAGACAGCCATCTCTCCTTTTCCTTTCCCTTCCCTGACTATGGTGCCAGAGGACTGTTCAATCACAGCAGCAGGTTAGACTTTATGGATGTTTTTTTTTTCCCATGTGTTTATCAAGGCAGGACTCCATGATAAACTTGCCTCAAGGCTGTGCAGATTCCCATGGTTACTGTATTTCTGGAAATGTTTTTCCTCCCACAGACCCACAAACACAGAGCGGCTTTGCCAGGCAGCACGGAAATGAAAGCACTGAATTGGACTGAATTTCCAAATGCTCTGTGCTTTCTTTCCAATGGGCAGCAGAGTCTCCTGGGATGTGAGTCTCTGAGCACACACTTCCTAAGGGAAGTTTACTTTGGGCCTCTTTAAATGGGAGCAACCCGTGCATTCCAGTTCGTGCATCTGATTTCTCATTAGATGGAAGGAGGCACCAGGAATCATGAGACCGTTCTGCCTGATGGTACAAATTCCAGCAAATTCAGCCCCCAGGCAGTCTCACAACCCATTTGAGTTGCTGATGAGGGGAGCCTGATGAAGTGAGACTAATATGGGATGATATCTGAGATAAAGGGATCCTCCATCACACTTCCTGGGGCTCTCCAGCCACCCCTCTGCCACCGTGCTGGGAGCTCCCCTCTCCTCTAAACTGCCTCTGCAGGTGCTCCAACCTCAGTCTTCGCCACAGGCCAGTAAATTTAGCTATTGCTCCAGTTAATGGAGATATCTGCCTCATTGGGTCAGCCTCATTTCTCAACAGCTCCCTCCTTTTGCTGGATGAGCTTGGAAGCCACTGTGTGGGATGCAGGCGCAATGCCAAGGGATGGAGAGCAGCTGGGTGGACACTGGGGGCTGGAGGAGGACTGGAGAGCAGGAGGAGGAGATTACTGGGCAAGGAAGACTCTTGCTCAGGCACAGATCAACCTGAAGATGCAGCAATTATGGGCAAAGGACATTTAGGGCAGCACAGGACATTATCCTCTGCAGCTGAGGCAGGGGCCACCATTTCCCATGCTCCAGGCTGTTGTGGGAAATGCACTCACAGGCATCCCTGACCATTCCTCCACCTGCCTAACAGCAAATTGGGTATTTTCCTGTGAGACCTGGATGGTGCTGGAGTTTAGTCCGAGGCATGCAGAGTCATTCAGGCGTGCACACTCAGTGTCCCACACTCCCAACACAGCAAACAGGAAAACGTGCCCCACCATGCCCAAATCCTCTCCGTGTCGGTGAGCTGTGTTGGAGAGGGTGGGAGGAGCAGGAAGACGAGAAAGCCATATTCCCCCGGGAAGAGCCAGAGAGACTGTGTTTCATACAGATCCTGGGTGCACACTGACTTCTCCCCTCCCTTCCCCCCTCCCCCAGGAAAAAGAATTAGCCGTAAATAAACGGGTCAGTCATCAAGAGAGAAGAAGGGCTCTGGTTTGCCGTGGAGGTGTGAGCAGGGCATGCAAAAGTTGGGCCGCTCCCGTGGGCAGCTGCGTCGCTGGGCGGGTGCCAGTTTGTTTGTTTACCTACGTGGCAGGGAACCTGGACTCGGGTTCATTTCAGTTATCCCATGAGACCTGCTCAATAACGGACTGTTGAAGGAAAAAGCAAAATAAAGAAAAAAACAAAAACAAAAAAACAAGAAGCTCATAAATCCCAAGTGCATTGGCGCTGGCGCAGCCCCAGCCCCCGCCCCGCAGCGACAGCACCCAGGCACAGCCCGTGCTTGCTCTCCTCTCCTCCTTTCCCACCAAGCAACACACACGGGGACCACAGAAAAAGTGATCTGAGTTGAAGTGGTGAAGGGAAACCCAACATCAGACTGGCCCAGCAGGTCTGGGCTGCCCCGAAATGCGCAGAGGTCTCTCTGTGTTCCCTGGGTGCAGCACAGGCACCCCGAGCTGAGGAGCTGCCGCTCACAGAGCTCTGGGAGTGACTGTTTCCCCATGTTTCACCATGTGGGCACCAAGCTTGAAGCCTTTTGCCTCTCCTGCAAGGGCCCAACCACTTCAAAGATCAGCATGAGACACCAGGTGAGAGGCAAAGCAGGTTTGCTCATGCTGATCTTCCTCCCAACAGACTTATGTTTAATGCTGACTCCTGATCAGCATTATTTGCCCTGTTTTATCCCTGTGGTCCCACATGATGTAACTGGCTGCCAAGGAGAGCTTGGCACAGCATCACTGGGCTTTGGGACCAACAGCAAGCACAGAAGGGCCACAGAGGCACAGGGCCATCTGCACCATGGTAACACACAAGCAAAGTGTGTGTTAAATAGGCCCAGGACCAAGGCATCGTTGCCACACAGAAAGACCAAAAATCTTGCAGTCATGAACCCTAAAACCTATAATGATGTGCATATTTCCACCTCAATTTCAACTGAAAACAGAGAGCAAATACTGGGATAGTCCTCCTGTGAAAGACCAAAGAACAGGGTGAACTTCATCCTTTTTTTCCAAGCAGGGAGCAGCTTCACACCTCCAGCTCAGCAGGGTCAGGAGTGGGGGATTGGGCCCTGCCTGGTTGCACAGTCAGCCCTTTTGCAGTCAAAAACCATCCAGGCCAGCACTAGTGACTGGGAAATTCTCAGTTTTCTTCCCCTACCAATTTCTTCCCACCTGGGACCCCCACTGGAGAGTAATGTTCCCATTACTCCCCATTCCCATCCCACTGGGCAGGAGATCTGAGCTCACCTTTGACCTGATATTCCTTAGTTGCCGGCTAACACTGGATCTGTCTTTCTTCAAGAAATCAGGGTTGCTTTTTGATTTCATAATATCTGGGGAGAAGCAAAAGAAGTGGGGTTAGCCTGGTGCCCACTGCATTCCTGCAGGGCTGGGGCTCCTCTGCCCTCCCAAGCCTGGGCAAGTGTCCTGATGAGCCCGGCTCAAGCAGCACCGCCCTAAAGGCAGAAGGAGCTTTTGAGGGTCTCTGCCCCCCTGCATCATGAGGTTTTACTGATGCAAAATGCCAGAAGGCCTTCAAAGCCCATCAGCTTCCCATCTGTGGGCTGGAAGGCCAAGTCCTACACTCAGGCCCAGATGCACGTGTTAGCTCAGGACACCCAGGACTACTTAGAGCTGCTGGAGGAGGACTGACCATATCCCGATACAGTGGTGTTCACAGGGGATTTCTCTCCCTGAGCTTCTGTGGCTGCTTTCAGCTGCTCTTTCAACCTGCTGATATCACAGTCTGCCTTGGCCTTCACGATGCTCAGCTCCGTGTAGATGTCTTTGTACTTGTCGCTGGCGTATTTCTTATCCTGGCAAGGGAACAAGAACAACGCGATGGAGCCAGACAGACAGCTGGAGCCGAGGGGTTTGTGGATGCACTGAAGAGGAGCTTGGCAAATGCCAACGGAAGAAGAGCCGGCAGCAGGAGAAATGCTTGGCTGGGGCAACACACACCCTCGAAGCTGCTTCCAACAGCGTAACGGGACTACGGGATTTGAGACAGGCAGAAAGCTGTGAGCCAACGGCGAGCACACAGTGCTGCCCGTGCAGGCAGCCCCTCAGCTACAGGATTGTTTGTGGCTTTTGATTTTAGCCAACACACAGAATTCAAGCAGAATTCCCAGAAATGGCCTTGGCTTGTCCAGAACAAACCAGATCCACTGCTGCGAGGCTGGGCAGATCTCTTAACGCTGATTATTTTTGCCATTTAAGTCTGATTTGATGTGACAGAAAATGGGGAAATCACACTAAAGGGGATGTTTTCCCACACTGCCTCCTTTGTGGAATAAGTCCTAAATTGATGCAGTCACAGTGGAGTGCTCTACTGATGACAGGAAAATGGGTATTGAATTCCATTCAGAGGAAAAACTGAATATTGTTTCAAATCTGGGTATAAGTGGGCTGAAACCTAAGAGCGCACACACACACATGCAGAAGCAGAGCACAGAAAGAGGACTTGCAGAACCATCCCTGGCATTACCCTCAGTGCTGTCTGCAGCTCGTCTTTGAGGGAGCTGATCTCCTGCTTCAGGTACTGGATTTCAGACTCTTTGACCCGCAGCAGGACCTGTGGGAACAAACCCAGCATGTTTTCCACCCAAGCAAACACAGTTTGATCCCGAGATGCTCGCCTGCTGTGCCCGGTGACAACTAAGCCAGGGCTGGAGGCTCAGCCCCACAAAGCCTCTGGTTCACCCTTCTTCTGATGCAAGAAAATTCCTCCTGAATCTCCTGGGAACTTGGCCAAGCTTGCACCACTGATGTGGTCCCTGCACAGCCCTCAGTTTGTCCCCACTGCTCTGCATGGACTGGACCCTGGGGACAAGCAGAGACTGGAGAAGGAACAGCAAGTGTCTGACTTGACACAGTGAGGAGGGAAGATCAGGACCCTAAAATCTCCTGGCCCCATTGCAGCCCACCATGCACAGTGCTGACCAGCCACGCAGACCTGATGTCAGAGGGATAGATGGCTATGACACAGTGACATGGGATGGCTCCCAGGGGCCACAGCACATGTGCCCACCCACGTGCCCCTCGGCACGGCCGCGGCAGAGCTCACCTCCAGCTCGTAGGCGTCCTTGCCCTGCGTGAGAGGCGACCCAGCAGCCTCTCCCCCGCCCTCCCCCATCAGCAGGCTCCTCAGTTGTGTGATCTCTTCAGCCAGGCGATTATTCAGCTCCTGGGAAGAGGAGGAGAGCCGTTGTGGGAAGGGGGAGCACGGTCACTGCTTGGAGCAGAGCCCAACATCACCCGTGCCGGCTGCCCCGGGCACGGCGGGGACTCTCACCTGGTTGTGAGCGTTGAGCTCCTGGTTCTCCCGCTGGCACTGGCGGAGGGCCTGCCTCTCAGCCTCCAGCGCCTGCGCCAGGTGGGCATTCTCCAAACACTTCTGTGAATACTGCTCCGAAAGCACCTCCAGCTCCCGCTGCACCGACTGCAGCTCCTCCCTGCGGAACACACGCTGGGTAGTGTCCTCTCCACATACAACATCCCCCATGCTCACTCTTCCTTTAGCATCCTGGGACAACCTAACAGGAATCTGAGCACTGAGGATGAGGACTGCATACTCCCTTTGGGAGCCCAGAGTGAGTCAACCCTTCTCTGTCCTGGCTGGGAGAACAGCCTTGCCACGAAAAGCTCAGCACTTCCTCCTCGCCTGTTACATCTGGCTGAACGACCCTCCCACTGCAGCTGTGTAAAAAGCAGCACCGTGGCTGCACATCTGCTACTTCTGGTGACCACAAAGCAGCTGAATATGGGCAATGTGGGAACACTGACCTGGGGACTGAAAGATTATGGGCAACCAGGAGGTTCCGGTGGGTGCAGCTGGGCTGGGAAGGAAGAGGTCCCTGCAGTGGCAGGTCTGCCCCAACTCATTGCCAAAATCAAAGGGGAGAGAAGAGTCTCCCACACACGTGATCTCCCCGCAAGACAGTGACAGACTGAGGATGGTGATGGTCTTACAGGTATTGCCTTCGGAGGGCCTCGATGTCGGCGTTGACGCTGCTGATCTGGGAGCGCTGGGACTTCTCCAGCTCTCGCTCCAGCTCCTCCCGGTGTGCGTTCTTCATGGCTTCGATGGCTGCGTGGGACAGCACAGAGTTAGCACCCAGCACCCTCCGCTCATGGGAAGGTTTTTTGAGTTCTTATTTGTTTTTTAAAGGAACAAAAACCTGAATGATCCCAGCAAACCTCCCACTGCATCACAGCCCCTTCAGTCTGTGTTCGGGGTTCTGCAAATCCCACTTTTTCATCGAGTCCAAATGATTGTCCAATTCACACATTGTTTCCTGGACTGTGGGACTCCTAATGCAGAGATCCCGAGCTCTGGCATTTTAACAATCCCCAGGGCACTGAAGAATGAATTCAGTGTGGAATTGTCAATAAATTAACCACAGGAATGACTAATGCCTTTCTGAGTTGGAATGGAAAAACAGATCAGACTGTGCAACAGCCAAGAAGACAGGCACCAAACCTGGATAAGGACCAGAGATGGGCCTCCATCAAAAACATCTCTCCCACCAGCCCTTTCCCATCTCCCTTTGCTCCCCACCCAGCCCTCATCTCATCCCTGCTCTGCTCCTCCATGGAGCAAACATCATCCCTGTGCCCCCATCAACACAGAGCTGCCACAAGGGACCCTCTGACGTGTCCCTGTACCTGAAATGGTGGCAGCTGTCTCCTCTGCCAGCAGGCGATCCTTCTCCTCCCGCAGCTTCTCCAGCTCCCGCTGGTGCTGCCGCTGCAGGTCCTCGATCTTCTTCTGGTGTGTTTCCTCCATGGCTGCAAAGCCCCTTTCACATGTTGCCTGCAAATGGATGAGGGGAAGGGGTTGGCCCAGGAGCACAGGGCTGGTGTCACAGCAGTGGTGAGCCCACCAGGAGCCACATGCCAGCAGGTAGGTCAGCTCATGGTCAGGTAGGTGCATCATGCATCTTCCCCTTCCTCAGCCATGGAGGAGAATGAACCTTGCAAGGTCAGGGCTTATTCCTGCAGTTGCTTGACCCAGATAGCTCCAGTGAAAGGGGAGCACAGGGTAGGTCTGGGGGCAGACCCAGTGGGGGAATGCAAATATATGCCAAAAAAACCAACCAAAAAAAAGCCTTCTGCTCTCTTTTCAATGCCTGGTTTTATGTGGCCACCTCTGGGTGAAAGCAGATGACATGTGACAAGAAGAGGACTTTAATTCCCAACTGAGTATTGCTGCAAACATTGCAGGGGCAGTTACCTGCTATTTGAATTACTGGGAGTGAACTCTGGCCAGGACACAGGAGCAGCAATCAGGGGAGAGATCCTGAATTCCAGCCTGGCCCTTCTGCCCCCGGCACAGACCCCGCTCCTGCCTGTACAGCAGACAAATGCAAAAGCCTGTTCCCAGCTCAGCTGCCAGCCCAAGCACATCGGGATCCTGGATGGACACACGGCTGCAGGACAGAGGCAGGACCAGCAAAGCCCCAGGCAGGCCCAAGCCACGAGCAGAGAAAGGGCACACACTGGGGACAAGGTGCTGAGCCCCATCAGACAGCTGGGGCCAAACCTGATACCAAGCGCTGCACCAGGCTTTTCTCCTTCTTAATGTCACAGGCTGGCTTTATTCCCTGATTTCAATAGATTCCTTCTTGATTAGCACTACTGTTTTCCAGAGGAAGGGAGAACTGTCACCTAGGGACCCCATGGGAAATTTAAAGGGGACAAATTCACTCCCCCAGTAACAAAACTGCTCAGGACAGTCCAACACCACTGATCTTCACTGACATGCACCCCTCAGCATCCCTTCATTGTCAAATGCTCTGTAACCTCTGCCTACCTCATTCCTGATTTTCAGCTCCAGTGGTTTTTTCCCTCCCCTTTAAGTTTTAATCCCAAGGCAGTCTTCACTTTCTCAGCCTTGTTGTTTTTTTTTTAAACTCCTAACTCAGTGCCAGAACCTGCCTGGACTTGGCTGACTGGAGTGGCACAGAGCAGCCCTGCAGGATTCTTCATTGCACACAGAATCATAGAATATGCTGAGTTGAAAGGGATCCACAGGGATCACGGAGTCCAACTCCTGAAACACCTCTAATATTAGAGGAAAAAGGTGAATACTCCTCTGTAGGTCTGGCTCCAGATTCACGCTATTTAATGTATTGTAAATGCATTGCTATAAATTCAGGAGAATTGAACACGTACAAACAAGTATCTCATAAAATCATAGTTGGCAATTGAGTTGGAAGGGATCTTAAAGTTCATCAGGGTTCCAACCCCCTGCCATGGGCAGGGACACCTTCCATTATCCCAGGTTGCTCCAAGCCCTGTCCAACCTGGCCTTGGACACTTCCAGGGATGGGGCAGCCACAGCTTCTCTGGGCAACCTGTGCCAGGGCCTCCCCACCCTCACAGCCAAGAATTTCTTCCCAATATCCCATCTAACCCTGATCTCTGTCAGTGGGAAGCCATTCCCCCTTGTCCTGTCACTCCATGCCCTCATCCAAAGCCTCTCCCAGCATTCCTGGAGTCACTTAAGGGACTCTAAGGTCTCCCTGGAGCCTTCTCTTCTCCAGGTTAAAGAGTTACTTTTATGTTACTGATTCTACATTCTCCATCAGGTTCTGAAGAGAAGAATCAAGCACACTGAAGCCATTCTGGACACATTTGGGCAGGTTTATAATCACCTGCTTAACTTTCTGACCACAGGAATTTTCTAACCCAGAGTTGCTGCTTCCATCCCACCAGGCAAACCAGAAATTTTGGCAGAGAAAAATTGGGAACACAGGTGGGATGTGTCCATTGCTCACTGTTACTTTTCACCCTCCACTTTGGTTTATGGGTTTTTTGCTTCTTCCAAATCAAGAACATCCCCAAACACAAGTGACCCTGTTTGGTGCATGGCTCACAGGATGGGTGTTACCCATCTGTCCCACTGACCTTAACCGGGGGGGTCAAGAGGGAGTTTTCCTTCCTAAGGGTTAAGAGGGAGGAGAAACCATTCAGTGACCACCAGCACCTCGCTCCAATGGGATGCAGCAGAACTACTGCTCTGCCCAGGCTAAAACCAGCTGGAGCTGAGCCACGCTTAACCCCCAGCCCAAATGTGTGCTGGATCTCGTGTCTGGAAGCAAGCTCTCCCACATTTTTGATGACTCTGAAGGGCAACCGCTCCATGAAAGCCTCACCAGCACAGCCTCTGCATCACTGCCCTTTTAGTTTCCTGTTCAACCTGGCAGCCTCTCTTGGTGCTGCTGGAGTCCTCTACCACCCTAAACTTACTTCCTAACTGGGAATGCTCTCCTATGAAAAGTTAAACACTAAACCCAGGAGGTTTTCTTAGATGCTGGATCATCTCAGGCCACTTTTACAGTCAGTTTGACTGGTGGGGCAACCTGAACGGTGGCATTTCATTGCCAGTGGGTTTCTCTGCACCTCACCTGGGTGTCCCGTAACTGTGCACTGTTTGTTGTGTACACAACTGCTGTGTCCAACACCAGCAGGGTCCTCACAGCCTCCTGCAGAGAAGCTTTGCTTTGCAACAGAATTTGGCATCTGTTTGCAGCTGCTTTCCCCAGGAACATACATTTTGAGAGCATCAAGTTTCCATTGCATCCTGCATTTTTGAAGGCAGCAGAGACAGACTGGAGATTGGATCAGATTGGGAAAGACAGAGTTGAGGAATGCTTTTAAAGGGAAGTCACAAACAAAATGTATGCCTCAGGTACAGGGAGAAACACTGTGGTCTTCGTGCTGAAGGAGAGCTTGATGTTATCGAGCCGCTTTGAAACTCTCTCTCCCTCTCCACACAGAGACTACCTCCAACAATCCACCCTCCCAAGCCCTCAGCAATGCATTTAGAATACCCCAGCATGGAGAAAAGGAAATACCATGCTTTACAGAGGCCTGTCTAACACCCTGAGGCTTGCTTTGGCACACTGACTCTTTCGGGGGATGCCCCTTAGTTCAGCAAGCGAACCCCAGGACCGCACGTGCCCTCCCGTACACTCAGCAGCAGAAAGCATAAAGCGTTAAACATATCAAGACCTTTAAGTTTTCAAAGTCTTTCTGGTATTTTTCCCTCAAGGTGGAAGCGCTCCCTTCCATATGTTTGTTCTCCAGCTCGTCCCTCATGACGTTCATCTGGGCCTCCAGCTCCTGGATGCGTTCCCTCAGGCCGTGCATGGAGTCCAGGTCCCTGCCAGGGTCCTGCCCAGTGCCACCCGCCTCGCCGGCCGCCCAGGTGTCCCCAGCGCCCGGGACCACCGCAGGGGACACCTCTGGGTGCTGCCTCTGGTACTCATCGAGGGTCTCCTGCAGGCGCTGCAGGTTCTGGCTGTAGTGCTCCTGCAGCGCCTGCAGCTCCTCGCCGTGGATGACCTGCAGCTCCTTGATCTTGGCCTGGAACTTTTCCTCCAGAGTTTGCATCTGCTCCAGGTGATACCGCTCCATGTTCTGCTTGTCGCGGACAATGGCATCCAGCTGGTTGAGGCCCTCGGTCCTCTCGGCCTTCAGAGCATCCTCTGTCCTGTTGAGCTGCTCTATCACGTTCCGGATCTCCTCCTCGTAACGTCCCTGGAGCTCGCTCAAGCTCTTGCTGTGTTTGTGCTCTTCCTCCTCCAGGAGCCTCCGCTGGCTGTCCAGCTGGGACACCTTGGCTTTGAGATCAGCGTTCTCCCTTTCCAGCACAGCAATCACCTCGCTGTACTCACCCTGCTGCTTCCTGAGCAATTCTTCGTATTCATCCCGCAGGAGAGAGACCGTCTTCACACGCTCTTGGCACAGCGCATCCATGCTCTGCAGGGACTCCCTGTAGGACTTCATCTCCCTCTCATGCTCCAGACGGACTTTGCAAGCGGCGTAACAAACCTGAGCCTGAACAATTGCATCATGGACTAACAAAGAGGAATACCGCTCCAGGTCTCCCATGCACGAATGGTAGGAAAGACTCTGGGATATCTTCAGGAGCTTTTGACAGTCTCTCATTGCCTCCTCGGGAGGCAGAGAGAGTAAGGCAACAGATATCTCCTTCAGAACATTGGATTTGTCCTTTAGTTGTTGGGCAAGATCTTCCTGAATGGAAACAAGAGCTCCACTACTACAGTCTGGCATGCTGCCAGTCTCCTCCGCCTTGGCTAATTCCTGGAATGGCAACATTTGGAGACGACTCCCATCCCAGGAGATTTGGGCTCTTTCTGAAGCATCTTTTTGTATTTCAAGTGCTTCAGAAATCTGGTGCATAACTCTGTCGAACTCAGGAGTCCTGTAGGCTTTGATGATCTCCTCCAACATGCATTTGTGCTGTTGGAGAGCTGTTTTGGTATTATGGAGGTCTTCTTCAATTGTTTTTAGTCTCTGATGAAAAGATTCTCTCATTTTCTGTGCGACAAACCCAAGTTCTGCCTTGATCAACGTAGCATCTGCTACAGCACTGAGAAAACACTGGGAAACTCCCAAACTTGTTTCTGTTTTGTCCTCGGCTTCTCCATCTCTGGTGCTCAAGTGTGCTCTCAGCTCCTCTACCTGGCTCCAGAACTCGCCTTCCAGCAGCAGCTTCTTAGATAGGACTCCGGCCAAATCGACGGCTGTATGAGAAACACTTGCCGGCTCCAACAAAACCACCTCAGCTGTTCCCTGGATCTCTCTCAGAAGCTGGGTTATCTCAGAGTTTGCATTTTTTAAAGACTCTGCTATTTGGTTGATGAGAGAGGCCTCAAATGCCACCCTCTCAGAAAGCCATCTCAGTTGGCTGGCGTCAAACACTTCCACTCGCTGCTCCTCGGAGACGTGCTCCTCTTCTCCCAAAACCCCTCCCTCTGGAGCGGGACTTTCTGTGATAAGGTTTTCACTCTGCTGATACTCCAACGGGACTGGCGCCCCGCTCAAGGCTTGGATCGCATTTGATAACGTCGTTTCCATGCTGGACAGATTAACAAGGAACAAATCACCCTCTTTTTCCTTGTCTGATTTGGGCAAGGCTCTTAGCTGCTCCCTGCACTTCTCTAAGCAAGTCAGCGCTTGATTGTTTTTCATTTGGAAACCTCCCAGCTCGCTGACGTGACTTTCTATGAGCTTGAACTTTTCCTGCCTCTCGTTCTCCAGCTGTGAGATCAAAGCACTGACTTGGGACAAGCTGGTCTGAAGCTGTTCCCGCAGCTGGGATTCTGTGCTGGCCCACTGGTGGTGGAGGGCGATGAGCGTCTCCTGGTTATGGCCATGCTGGCTTTCAAGCTTCATGGTGACATCTTTGAGTTTTTCCTCTGTAATATACAGTTTGGTTTCCAGGGAATGGATGATGGAGAGATAAGTCTCAGAGTCGCTTGTCCCTGACGAGGGGTAACCCAGAGCTGGTTCTGAGGACATGCTTTCCTCAGACAGCGATCTGTCCTGGCTCGTGTCTGAAGAGGTACTGCTTGTCCAGTTTTTCTCTGTTCCATCTGGATGGATGTATTTTTGGCACTGGATGCTTGAGAAACGGATCCTTTGCCTCTTGGCTCCCATGATTCCCACATCAGGCTTTGCTAAGGCTTTCTGAACCAACTCTTGGTCCTGGAGCTCTAGAGCTTTGGATGGGGAGCCGAATTCCTCTGCTTGTCTCTGGCTGGTCTCAAGAACCTCATCGTCCTCCTCCTTCAGTGCATAAGTCAGAGCTGGGAGGACATCCTGAGTTTGCAGAGCCTGTCCCAGTTGGGATGGATGACTTTCGTCAGCCTCAAGACTGGGGCCAAGGTCTTCTGCCTCCTCAGCACATGGACCTGTGCCCACACTAGCTAACTTCTTTAGAGCCTCCTCCTTGGCCTTTAGCTTTACTTTAGTCTCCTCTAAACTGCTATCTAAAGCAACCATTTTAACCAAAGCCTCACTGAGATCTTGATCTTTCTTCTCCACAATTCTCAAGTGCATTTCCTTAACGTGTCTCAGCTCTTCTTCTTTCTCTTTCAGCACCTCCTGCACACCCCGGAACTGATCCGACACCTCCTCCAACGATTGCTCCAGGTTGTGGTAGTTGGTCTCTTCCATTTTCAACTTTGCTTGTAGCTTTGCAACTTCGTTATCTGACTCGGCAACCTGATTCATGAGCTCGTGGAACCGACATTTGATCTGATCCCTCTCCCTTTCGAGCTCCTTGATGTGCTCAGCGAGTTTCTGGATGCTGGCCTCCTTCATCACCAGCTGTTCCTCCAGCTGGTGGACCAGCTCGCTGCCCTCGAACTTGGCGCTCAGCTTCTCCTTCTGCAGAATCTCCATTTGCTGCGCGCTGTTTTGCAGCTGGTTCTCGTACTCGTTGGCCTTGTCCTCCACCTCCTTCAGACTCCGTATTAAAACCTGCTTTTCCCTCTCGCAGCTCTCCAGTAAAGCCTCGTAGTTCTTCTGCAGCTTCTCCTCCATGAGGACCCGCGCTTGCTCGCTGGCGTTCAGCTGCCCGCTGAGGTCCGCGATCCTGTCCTGGAGCCGCTGCACTTCCTTCTGATGGTCCCTCTGCAGGGCCTGCTGCATCTCCAGGTCCCGCAGCTCCTGGGTCTTCTCCAGCAGCAGAGCCTCCACGCTCTTCAGCTTCTGCTCGCTGGCCTTCAGCTGGGAGCTGAGCGCGGCCTCGCCGTGCTGCCACTCCTCCAGTTGCTCTTTGGCTTTCTCCTTCTCGCTCCTCAGGTCGCTCTTGAGCTTGGCCAGGGTCTGCTCCTTGATGGAGAGCTCGGCCGCCGCGTTACTGAGCCTCGCCTGCAGGCTCTGAATCTCGGCCTCGTGGTGCCGGATCACATCCTTGGCCTCGGCGTAGCTGCGCTTCAGCGACTGAATCTGCTGATTGATCACCTCTTGACGCTGGCATTGGGCTTCCAGCTCGCTTTGGAGGTCTTGGTTGACTTTGTGGAGCCTCTGCCAGGCACCTGATGGCGAGGCGGCCACCTCGGTCTTAAAAAAATTGATTAAATACTAGATTAGTAACACTCCTGGCTTTCCCTTCTGAGTGTCACACCTCTGGCCAGGTAGGCCATGGAAAAGCTCCTTGCAGCGATTTGGCTGCTACTCACATGCTCCAATTGGGATGATTTGTTCTTGGCACAATTTATTTTGTTTAACCAACTTTTTTACTTTTTTTTTTCTTTTTTTTTTTTTTTTTAATGAGCAACAACTGCTTTCCAGTAACAGAAAACACTGACCATGACATCAAAACAGCTGTACAGTAACAGGCTAAAAGGAAAAAAAAATAAACCCAAACTCAAACAGAACCAAAAAACAATGAAACAGAAACACCAGCAGTAAAACAGAGACAGACACACAAGAGAAAAATGGGAAGGATGAGGAGGAGGAGGGGATGGAACAAGGTGGAGGAGAAAGGAACTGCTTTTTTTTTTAGCAGGTTTGTTCATCTGGTTGTGAAACAAAAAGTGCACAGTTCAGGTAACACAGTCCTACCAACCAAAAGCAACAACAGAAAGTGAGGTGACAGCAAATGACATCACATCCCACCCAAACACAGGGACACGAGCCAGCTGGGGTGGAGATGTCATTTCTGTGCCTGCAGAACAGGACTGAGTGGCTGCTCAATGCATTAAAGAGATGCTGTTACACTAAAGCTTAAGGCTAGGGAGGATCTAATTTCTCTACCTGCAAAATAAAATAAACCAACAAAGGACAAAATAAGAAGCCCGACAAGTGGAGGGAGGGAAAAGGTGTGATGAGAATGTAAAAATGAAAGAAACCAACCTTTGTGAGATTCAAACCAAAGCAATGGAGCATGCAAAAAGAAAACTCACAGAAAGCGTCATGCAAAAGGCGACAGAAATTATGTATCTTAAAAAAAAAATAAAATACACAGACAGGAAGAGGCGAGAGAAGCACAGCGTTAAGCCTGGGAATTTGGCCTGCCTTGCTGTACTCTGATTGCTGATAAGGAAAGCCCACAGATGTGACACTCAGTTATGTTAAGTTAAATTTCATGCTTTACACCAAAAACATGCAAGAACATCCGCCTGGGACAGGTTAGTACGTGCCCCCTCCCACCCACTGTGGCCGGAGATGGGGGATGTCTCCAGTCCCTTTGTGAGGAGCAGGAGCCCCCAAGTGTTTCTCCCAGTAGGGATCAAAGTCGGGGTCCCAAGGAAGCTCAGAGCAAGAGAGGGGTTACACGAGGCCGGAGAGGCTTCGGTGCACGGCACATGCATCGGGTGGGTGTCAGTGGCTGCCCTGTGAAACGGGCTTGGTGCCCCCTGGGCAGCTCAGGAGGGATGGGCTGGCAGCAGTCAGGCTCCCCATCACCCCTCCCCAGAGACAATGTAGGAACCTCCCCGAAATTAGGCATGATGGAGGTGGGGGCACATGAAATTCTGAAGGTTTGTCCAAAAAAAATGCTGTGATGTTTGCCTGCAGTCTGGGTCTGCAGAATTTCCTCAGTGACTCCACTCCCTCCACCCCAGCACATTTTGGTGGGGTTACTCCCTTCTACAATAGGATTTTAATCCCTCTGGTTCCCAGGAAACACAAGGGAAATCCCCAGAACAATTAAACTGGAGCAGGCAAAATCCTCCAACCCTTCCAAAAACCCTCTCCAACTTCCAGGTCCCAGTTTGGGTCACTGCTCAGGGCAGTAATGATTTGCCCAGCCCCTCTGCACACTTCCCCTCTTGCTACCTCTCCTCATATTGAGGCACTATGGCCAACTTAAGCACAGACAATCTGATGATGGATTCAGCATCCAGCTTTTAGCCCCATTCCCTGATTTTTTTCCATGCTTCAGGCAAAGGGAGGTTGGATGCCTTTGCCCCAGGGAAGTGGGAGTTAGTTACTCTTCCAGCACTGCCAAGTGAAAGTGGAACTCCTCCAAGCAGGCATTGTCAGCTCAGAGACTCCAGAAAAAAATGAATTAATAACTCCTCCTGGGAGATCATGGGCAAGGAAGGTAGGATGTCCCCCTCCCAGGGCTGGCTCCACTGCCTGTGCAACTTCTTCAGGGGAAATTTTCCTGTGAGAAATAAGGACTTAAGGTTTGGTGTTGACACCGGTTTTGCTGCCACGAGAGCGCAGGGTTTGGCCACGCACGAGGCACTTTGATCCACAGCCAGTTTGGTCAAGTAGATTTGAGCAGGCCAAAATGCTGCCCCTCCACAGAACAGGACTGTGGACCCATAAGAGCAGATAGAAGCTGCCCTGTGGGTGTCACAGCTCCTCTTGGCATGGATGTTCCCAAAGGAAGGGCTGGGAAAAGTTCACTTTGTTTGGAGGACGGGAGGAAAGGCTTCCCAAGAGACCATCCTGTCTCTTCTGCCAGATCCTCCAAAACACATTTCTAGGCTTAGCTGAGGAAAGGCATCTTGTAACAGAAGAAACCACCAAAGTGACCCAAGACACCAGGTTGTCCTCGTGCAAATCCTGCTCTGGCTGCAGGGAACATGCCTGGGAGACACGCCTGAGTGTGTTGTGTTTGCCCATGTAACTGTCACACAAAATCCCCAGCCAGGAGCAACTGCTGGCCTACAGGATACTTGGAAAGCCTTGTCTGCACCCCACTTCCTGAGGGGGAACAGAAAGGGGGAGACAGCTGTTGCAGAGGCAAACACAGTATGGGATGGATCAGAGGTGGACTTTGCTGAGGTCCCTGTGCCTACCACAGTTGTGTTTTGTCTTCCCTCAGGAATGCTAATAGGTAATGAATGCTACCTCCTACCCCATCCCAGATAAGAGGTTTTGTTCAGCATATGATTCTGGTAAAGCTACAGAACTAGCAACATTTGCAAGAAGGTCAAATCTCTCAGAGACTGCTCAGTGGTGCACGTCCCTGTGTCACCCAGGATGATGCCCCCAGGAACACCCCAGACTGAAGCCCACCGGGGACCCCCTCGGGTGCAGAGGAAGGTGGATCTCTCTCTCCTCCCTGCTCTCCTACCTGCAACACGTAGCCCTCCCGGGCGCTCTGCTCCCGGCCCAGCGCCACTTTCAGCTGGTCCTGCAGGTGCCGGTTCTGCTCCAGGAGCTCCAGGGCCTCCTTCTGCTTCTGCTCCAGCTGCAGGGACACGAACAGAGACAGCGTCCAGGGAGTGGGCAGGGGATCAGCCATAAGGAACAAGTGTCTTGGAGGGGACACAGAGTAGAATGAACAGGGCTTTTGATGGCACCACTGCTCTGCTCTGCTCTGGAATCTGGATTTCATTTTGCCAGGAAAAATCCCTCCCCCCGAAGGAACTAAATTGTGCATTAGTGTAATTCGTAAAGCTCACTGCAGCAAAGGATGAACGGCACCAGCTCGTGCCAGGCACGACCCTGGCAAATCCCTGCCCGGTTCAGTTCGCTGATACTCCTGGTTATTCCATGCCTGCACCCCTTTCATTCCTGCTAATACACCTTAATCCCAACTAACAACCACCTTTGTTATCCCAGGCATGGACCTCTTCCAAGTGAGCTGAATCTCCTCCTTTCTTTTCCTAAAATTGCAACACTGTTTGATGTAGGCTCCACAAAAAGGGAACCTTTGTGGCGTGTGCTACAACTCAAGGCAGTTTATAACTGCAGACACAAATCTGCAGCTGCAGAGGCACACAGGACTGAGAGCTTGAATATGGGGTCTGTTTGATACACCTCGATTGTACCCATCTCATCAGACATAGAGTGGCTACAAACCAACACAGATTTGGCTGCGTTGGCTGGGAGGGGGCAAGGAAGTACCAGGCTGTAAGAACAGCCCTTTCTGCAACCGTGGGAACATGAAAGCTGCCGGCAGAGCTGAACTGGAATGGACATGGATCTGTGCCTTGCCAGCTCCCAGAGGACCTACAGCATCCCTACTTGTTGCTACTACAAGGCAGCAATAAATGCAGCTTTTTTTTAAGCCTATCCCAGACTTCCTACAGCGACCACCGTGGCCTGGAGGCCATTTTGGCAGGCAGCCTGCACCCCGCACACCCCTTTACCTCCTTCTCCAGCAGCGTGGTCAGGTGCTGCTTCGCCAGCCCCTCGTCCCGGTCCTCGGTGTGGGCGAGGTGCAGGGGTGTGATGGGGATCTGCTTCTCCTCCCGCAGCGGGGTGGTCTCCACCTGGTGCCAGCGCTGCTCGATCTCCACGTGCACGTTCTGCGGTTTGATGTCTGCCGGGACGGGCAGGATCCGGTCCACCTCCATCCTCAGTGCCTCTTCCGACCCTGCCCCGTCCACAGCGTCGATCATCTCGAAGCGCTTGCGCCGCTCCTCCCGCCGCCGGGCCCGCTCCCGCTCCAGCTCTCCCGGGTCGGCGTCGGTGGCACCGGTGTCCCTGGGGAAGGCGGCTGAGGAGTCTGCAGCGTTCGCACGCTCCTGCACCAGGGCCTGCTGGATGGGGCGAAATTCAGCCCAGTCAAAGGTCTTGGACCGTCCTTCTCGTCGGCGTTCCCGAGCACGGCTCCGCTTCTGCTCCGGGTCCAGCTCAGCTTGCTCCACATCTGGCTTCTCACTCGGCTTTGGACCAGTCTCGAAGGAAGAGTTTGTTTTGCTTTTCTCTTCCGGCAGCGAGCTGTGAGGACAGAGAGAGGGTGAAGGAAAGTGTCAGTGGGTGCTGGAGATGGCCAGGCGCTCCCATGCATGCCTCGGAGAGCCGGGTGGAAAGGGGCTGCTGGAAGCCCAAGCCATGTGGGTGCCCCTCTGCCCCTCCATCTCCTGTCGCCTCTTGGGTGCAGGAGCTTCTGCTGCCCTTCCCCGGGGTCGTGCTGGTGTGCAAAGCCTCGGTGCAAGCGGTCCCAGCTGCTCCTGAGCCCCCAGAGAGTGGTTGATCCCAACCTTGCTCCTCCTCAGCAGCCACACCAGGGCCAGTGACCACGACCCAGCAGCAGCCCGTGGCCAAGGCAGCGACCCCAAACTGTGCTGCCAGTGGGGGAAGAGGCTCCAAAAGCTCCTCCTTGCACCCTGGTTGTGGGGCTCCATGCACACCCGCCGGTCAACAGGGCCACAGTCATGTGCTTGCAGGGAGGATGCCACCAATCTCACCAAAGTCAGGCTGGCTTTGGAGCTGTGGGGCAGGGAAGTACAGAGCAGCTCCAAGAGGTCTTGGGAAACCAGGGGAAGATTTCCCTCGAGCTTGGAAAAATACTAGTGGGTCGAAAACTTCTCCGTGTCACTATCTGCACTGAAGGTAGAGACCTCCCCCGGGGCACCCAGCCTCATGGGCAGCCCCCCCAGCACCGGAATGCATCCTGTATGTGCAGGAGTCAGTGCAGCAAGGAGAGCAAGTTCTTCAACACACATTGGAAATCACTGAAAATGCCGATTTCTCAAGCAAGGAATGATTTTTAGTGCTGAGTTAGAGGGTGGTGGGTTGAGGGGGGAGACATACTTCTCAAGCAGGGGAAGTTAACAGGGGAATACAATACCATTTCCAACCTACAGATAATCCATAATGCAGTATTAGCTTATTAAATGTGGACATGCCAGCCTTGTAACATGCACATCAAAACTGAAACAGAAAACAGCAGTATGCTAAGTTTGTGGAGGAAGCCTGTCCCAAAGGAATGGTGAGCACTTGCTGAACCCTCTTTGCTGTCTGAAGCCCCCCGAGATGCCTCCTGAGGCACAGCCCTTCTGCTCAGGCTGACTCCTGGCTCTCCCTGCTTCCTCCAGCCACAGCATCCCCCCGGGCTCCAGCCTCCAGCACATCCTCAACAAGCTTTCTGGAAGAGCTGGAAAGCAGCTCCCTGGGCCCTTCACTGCAGGCTCTGGGACTACATGCATCGAGACTGCCGTGACAGGGAGCAGCAGCAGCACCAGGGCTTCTCCGACCTCAAGAACACACCCCAGCTCCCATAGCCAACAACCTCATGGATGTGCATATGCCCAAAACAAAGGATGGAGCAGAAGAGATGGCTCTGCGTGGGGCCCAGGCTAGTATCTTCCGATGCACTGTCATCCACCATCAAACCACAGGCTCAGTAGAGCTGGGTTTTGAGAAACTCTGGCAGTTACAGGCTAAAACCAGCTCAGAGATAATTCTTTCTTCAGCGCTGTCACTTGCAGCTAATAAAATAAACCCAAAAGGCACCACGATGAAACATTGCTGCTCCTCAACCACGACTCTAAAGCCAGGCTCTCAATCTGGAGTCAGTTAGTGATTACAGCTGCATTTTGAAGAAGTAAAACGGGGATGAGACCGAGTCTTAATATGGAGATGAGTGTTAGAAAAAAATGGGGGTCCCGGGGCCCCTCAGATGGTGTTGGGACATAGAAATTATGCTGCTTTAAATCCCACATGAAAGAATCTCAGCATTTCTAGAGGTGACATCTCTCACAAGCTCATTTCTCCTCCACTGCTTTCCAAAGGGCACGGGATGTGTGTCAGGGAGTGGAGGGACAGCTGCTGGGAACGGAGTGAAGAGACTCAGGAGATTGACCCAAAGTTTCTCATTTCATCTCCTGCAAGTGCCCCATGGCTATGAATTCTGCTCAAACACTTCACATCTCCTCCATCCCAGACAAACTAATTCACATCACATGGGAGGGGGGGGGTCTTCACCTCCAAATGTTATTTATAGGTCAAAATAAAAAGGCTTTTTTTTAATAGGGGTGGGTGTGGGAGCAGTGCAAGCTGCAAGCTGAGCACACTGTGGCAAGAAGCTCATGAAGGCTGCAGGGAACTGGGGGAGCACTGGGGAGCTCAGCCTCACCAAGGCTGTGAGCTAAATATGGATCCAGTGCTTTCTTGGGGGTATTTTCTATTTGCCCTGTCATAGTTAGCAGAGTGTAATGAGTGTCTCTGCAGACAGCAGGACACTGCTGAGGGCAGGCAGCAGCACAGCATCTGCTCCCCGTGCTGGGTGCTGACACAGACAGCAATATAAACAGTCATTAGGACTTGAGAAACCAAGAAAAGGTGTGTTTGGCTCGGTGGAGACATGGCAGCAGGTTAATGAGATACGGCAAAGGGCTGCAGGAGCGTGCAGGATGGGACAGGCCCTGGGGACGGGGTGAACACCATCACCCTCCCAGCACGCCGAGTACCTGGACTAACATCCCTCCTGCACCCCGGCCACACTGTGCCAACGTTTGCCACTCTGGGCAGTCTGTCCTTCAGCTTTCCAGCAGCCCCCTTCACAAGCCACTCCCCGGGTGCAGAATGTAATGGCATCCCAAAGCCAGGTGGGATGCGCTGGGATAACCCCACACCAGGTGAACACAGCCCTGCTGCACACACAGCACAGGACTTCTCAGCAACGTGACTAACCCACGCCAGCCTCCACCCCAACCAAAACCAGCTCGGTGGGAAACGACAGAAGCACACACATAATTCCCTTTTCCCAGCTCAGGATGGATTCACAGTCTGTTTGTGCAGCGTAACAAGTTACTGCCCAGCCGGGACCTGCGCTTGGACCCTCTCAAGAGGGAAAGCCAAGTGAAACCACTTTGTGTGGGCTCGGAGCAGGTGCAGACAGTGAGCACAGGACTATCGTGCTGCAGTAACCTGTGAGCAACCATAAACACATCTGGCTCTTTAAAGGCAGAGAGGTCCCCTCAAATTTCCTTGGTCTTCATCTTCATATCTAGTCACATCGGAAGATACCAGTGTGGGGAAATCAAGTGTCAAGACCAGGTTGCTTCTTCCCTTCTCTCTGGCTTTTATTTAAAGAAAAAAAAAAAAAAGAAAAAAAAAAGGAAGGGGGGGGGAAGAAAAGAAAGAAAAATAAATGGAAACTGCAGGACTTCTCATCCGAGGTGCAGAAAAGGAGGAGCATGCAGTGAATCACGAGATATACAAACCACAGAACGTTAATACAGGAGAGAACACAGTTTTCCAACCTGGGCTTCAGCACGGATAGTTTCAAAGAGAAGTTTTTCCTGGGATTGCATGGAAATCAAACATACACAGGAGTGAGGAGACAGGCGGCTTCCCTGAGATCCCCGCGAGATCCACCAGAGCTCGGGCAGGGCTGGGAAACAGTGGCTGAGTGCCAAGTGGGATAGGGAAGGAGAGGCTGGAGCATTTCCAGGTCAACAGCACCGGGTGAGAAGAGTCATTCCATGAACTTTGGGGACAAACCTGGCAAAAACCTGCTCGCTGCAGCTACAGTAAGGACAGGAGATGGAGTTAGTGGTGTGGCCATGTCCACACAGCCTGTAAGAGGTGGCCCATATGAGTGTGGCCAGCAGGGTCAGCTGTGAGGACATCAAACACCCTGTACCCACAGCTACAAGCACCCACAGAAGGTACTCTGTGATGCAAGGGCTCCCTTCCTCTGGCACTGACACAGGAGGAGACAACAGCATTACTAACGCGTAAGGGGAACGAGCTGCGGAAGCTTCTGGAAGATCAAAAGAGGAGGGGAGACGATTTGCTGGCTGGAGTTTAAAATAGATCAGAGCCAAACAGCTTCTAAATTGAACCCTGGGCTCCTGCTGTCATGACCCGTGGAGGGGCTGGGCAGCTCATGCAGAACAGTAGCCAGAGGAAAGGGGGAACCCAGCACAACTGAATCCAAGTGGTTTCACAATACCTGGTGAGAATCCAAAGGAGCCTTGATATAGAAACAGTGTTTCATATTCCTATGCACAAATTAAAGCCACATTTTCAACCCTCTTTGAAATCTGCACATGTAAGAATAACTCAGCATATCAGCGTCCCCACAAAGTGTATCCAAATTAAGCCCAGAGAGAGGGACGTGAGAAAGAGCCGCAGCTTCCAGGAACGGACAGGCTCAGAAACAGGAAAAAAAAAGGGATGAGGGAAGCGTTACTCCTGCACAGCAAACCACACAACTGCAGAGGCTGCTACACTCCCCCCTTACCTTGTTACATCAGGAGCAGTGGTGGGGCGAACGTGCTTCATGATGGTCTGGATCCAGTTGCGGCGAATGCCCGACGTCATGGCAGAGAGGGTGAACTCCCCTTCCTTTGTCTAGGGACAGAGGAGGAACAGCTCAGAGCAGATGATTGCACCCATCAGCACTGTCCCAAAACCACTCTGCACCCAGTCCCAAGCCCACAGTGCTGGGCCACTGCTTGCTGGCCAAACAGAGGTCGCACCCAGCCCCTCCATCCCCCAGCATGCTCCTGGTGGGAATTAGTGTTTCCCAGCAATCAGGCTAATTTTGTCACAGCTGAGATCCTAAGGCTGAAACAAATCTTTGCCTTTCCTCCTTCCCTTTCCCCTAGACAAAAAAATGGCTCTCAAACTCAAGGCCACAGCTCTCTGGAGCACTCTGGGGGCTGCTGGGTGGCCGTTTTTGGGTGTTTGGGAACACGTTTCCCTTGTCACGGACGAGCATCCCCATCAGCTGTCCTGCAGCCAGACTCTTCCTCCTCCCCCCATTTTCCTTACGTGGATCTGGAAGCCGTAGTTCCGCTGAACTGGGTACTCAGTGACATCGTAGCACGTGGATAAATCGATTTCTCCATCCAGGTCAGCTGCCTGCAGAGGGAAGAGGTAAAATAAGCCACAGAGCTCTGCAGCCCCGAAGTGCAGTGGCCTCACAGGGAGGCACAGCAGGTCCCTGGGAAGCACAAAGCCCTGAAGAGCTATGCTCCAGGACCTTGGGAAGGCAGCCTGCCAGGGGGCAGTCTGGGAGAACTGGGAACTCCCCCGTGTGCAGTGATGGGTTGAACTTGGACAGGAAGACACTTACCTCCTCCGCCACCGAATCCTGGTAGTATCTCAGGCTCTGGTCAGTCAGCACAAACCAGTGCTTCTTCCACTGCAAAACAACCAAGATGGGGCAGTTACAATCCTGCTCCTTTCCCCACCAGTGGAAACACAGTGGCTCTCGTCACAGGTCAGCTGGCAGAGGTGCTACACAGGGAAGCAGCTCAATGCCTCTCCCCTCCCAGCTCCACCCTCAGCTTCTTTGAGACCCTCCTGACAGGAAGGGGAGACCCAAACAGGCAGCAAGGCAAGGGACAGTGATGGTTTGCACCACCAGGACCCTGAATTCCCTGGTGCTGCCACACTACAGAGTGCTCCACCCTCAGCAGCACCAACCCTGTGTGTGACAGTGACACAGGGTGAGAGCCACAGGGGCAGTCGGAGCCTTCCCAGCAGCTCCACTGCAAGACTATGCTTTTAGTGACTGCACTTAAAACCTTCTTAACAACAACAAAAGAAAAGCAGTAAAACATTCATGTTTTATCTGCAGTACCTAGAAACTGAGTTGGAGTCTATTCCTGGCCCTTACTCTATACAAATCCTCCTCCTGCATGCTCCCATCCAGGCACAGGCTCACCTAAGGCAGCTTTCAGTCAATAAAGCACAATCCAGTGGCCAGTTCCCCCTCGGCTGTCTATGGATGTGCCCTCAGCCCCAGTACCCACAGGAGAGCCCAGGCCATGGCACTCACAGCCACGGGCAAGTCGCCCTCATTTTCCCTCAGCAGTTGAGCAGGAGGGAAGGAAATCCAGGGAAGGAAATCCAGGGAAGGAAATCCAGGGAAGGGACAGTTTGCAAACAGCCAGGACCATCCATGCTGCCTCGGCATCAGCGCCCATGACTAAGATTCTGATGGAGCAGCACATCCCACATCCCTTCGGGAACAGACAGCAGGAAAACAGCATCAGCTGCTTCCCTCAGTGCCAACTTAGAGGGATTTATTTATTTATTTATTTACTGGCCTTGTCATTTCCCTGGTACTCAGGAGACTTCACCTGAGCCTCATTACTGACACCAAAGAGGTCACTGGGTTGCAAGGGAGATGAGACTGATAAATAGAAAACAGGAACATGAAACCAGCGCTGCTATCCAAGCTGCCCTGGCTCCCTAGAAACCCACGATACAATATCCACCTGTGGGGCTTTGAAACCTCCCCAGGACAGAGGACCAGCAGTTCTCACTCCAAGGCTGATCTACCCAGCAGGGACATCAGGGGCTCTGTCAGTGCCAAGAGCAGCCCCACGTGCCACCAGCACAGCGAGGATGTTGGAGTGAGTGGATATAAAGGGAAGAGCTTCCCCCTGACTCACCTGCCCATCCTCATACTGCTTTGTCAACCAGCCCTTCTTGAAGTTCAGTAGGTCGGGCTGGAAGAAAGGAGAGAGGGATTAGAGGAGAGGGAAGAAGTGTCTGCACCCAGAAGGCAACAGAAGTGACTTGATAAAACACAGTGCAGCAATAAAAGAGACCAGCAACAGTTAAATTCACAGAATTTAATCACAGAACAGTTTGGGTTGGAAAGGACCTTTAAAGGTTATCTAGTCCAGACTGCACCATTACACTGTGTGGTGGCTAAATGTTTGCACCCAGGAGGAGCAGAGACCTGCTGCATGGTATACTCAGCTGCTCCCATCCTACCATTTTCTCTTGCCATTTCCTACTGCTCCACCAGCACAACAGAGGAAGGAGAAAAGTGAATTACCAAGACTTCAGGCAGTTTTGTCCCTCTGTTATATATTATGAAAGAAAAACTACGTGCTGTTGATGCAAGGCTGCAGGGTTCAAAACAGGCTGAGTTCCCAAGGCTGGAAATAAAGGGAATCTGAGCCCTGCACCACCCAAACAACACCTGCTCTTTCCTCCAAAGTAGGTACATGGGGATGTCAAATCCCTGAGAAAAGCAACCAAGACAGCGTGGGATAACTGCTGCCAGACCCTCCTCCCAGCCCTGCCCGTGTACAGGGAAGGATGTGGTGGAAATGCTTTCACTCCCTCGAGGCTGAGCTCCTCCAGCTGCTCCACGTGCTGCAGAGAGGAGGAGGAAAAAGGACAGCAGTGTGTGAAATCCAGCTGCAGTGTCTGAAACTGGCTACAGCAAGGGGAGAAATGGAAATTGGGGTCTGGAAGCCCATTCAATCAAACCTGTGCTGTGAGGCAGCACATCCCACATGTGAATGATCCCAGGGTGGTGGGAACCCAGTCCCGCCCCACAAAAACACAAAGGAAAGTAATTCATTGAACTACAGAATCGTGGAATGGTTTGGGTTGGAAGGGGTCTTACAGATCATCTTGTTCCAACATCCTGCCACGGGCAGGGACACCTTCCACTAGACCAGGTTGCTCCAAGCCCCATCCAACCTGGCCTTGGACACTTCCAGGGATGGGGCAGCCACAGCTTCTCTGGGCAATCTGGGCCAGGGCCTCACCACCCTCACAGGGAAGAATTTTTTCCTAACACCTAATGTAAACCTGCATGATTTTCTTCCCTTCACTAGATAACGTGCACTGCCACTTCATATGCACTTCTTGCACCTTTTTATTCTCACCAAGAATTTAAAACTCACTCTTGTGGCTGTACAAGTCTACCCAAAAAGCTCCAGAAACAGCGGCTACTGCATTATTCTGATAAGTCCTTGAATAGAAGCTGTCTGTCCGCAAAAAATGCAACTTGTATTTACAGTAGCTCTGTAATTTATCTGAGAGATTAGCATGTGTATTTATTTTGTCCCTGCAGAAGGGTGGTGAGGGAAAGGAGAGTATTTTGTGTTTGTTCTGTACTGTTTGCCTCCAGGTCTGGTGAGCATTTGAAATATGCAAAGGGAGGAAAGCTCAGGAGGGCAGGTTCAGCCCTTCCTTGCAGCCTTCATCCCACTCACACCCACTTCCAACAGCATAAACATCAAGGAAGTGGCATCAGAAAACTGGGACGTGTTGGCTCTCTGAAAACTCTCTGAGGAGCCTGGCTGAGTGGAAGGTGTCCTTGCCCATGGCAGGGGAGTTGGAACGAGATGATTTTTAAGGGGCCTTCCATCCCAAGACATTCTAGGATTCTGTGATTCTATGAAAATGCATCAGTCATGACCCAGTGGCTGGTCCAAGTCCAGAAACTGCTGAGCTGGAAATACCCTGCTGCAGCCTCTGCTGGGGGACAGCACAGGACTAAAAGGAGCTCTGGCCAGGCAAGGTGACCCCAGCACCTTCAGGGTGACCTACAGCATCAGGGTCTAAAACACCAAGCAAAGCATCGAGGAAATTGGGTATTCCAGGGGAAGATAACAAACAAAACGGGGCTGCTTCCCAAGCTCCTGCTGTACTTTGAGGAAAAGGGCTCCTCACAAGACTCAGTCTTTTAATTTCTGCAGCAGGCAAAAAGTGTGGCTCTTCTCCAGCTGAGCCCCTGTGACTCACAGGATTGGTCACATCTGACCCGGGTCACTGAAACCTGCTCCAAATGTGAGCATAACCCACGTCCTACATGCTGACCGTGAGGAAAGCAGCAGACAGTGCAGTTTGCACTGCATCCGCTGGAGAAAGGCCTCTCATGTCCTCCCAAAAGGCAGAGGACACGGTCCCCTGGCTCACCGTCATAGAGGACTCTGTGGACCTTCTGTCCAGTGACTTTGCCCGGCGATGTGGGGACAGGGGAGATGCAGACACGTCCAGGATGGAGCCCACGGCCGCTCCTTCGCAAGTGAAGTCCTGTGTGAACAGAATTAGCCCAGATCAGCGCAGGAACTAGGACAGAGTCCTGCTCTCTTGGCTCATGGCATAAAAATCTGCTTTATTTAAGGGGCATCTCAGCCTCAGAACAAATGTCATTTCTTTGGCAATACAATTTTTTGTCCTCTCAGGCATTAATTTGTTCCCAATATATCCAAGCGTATCTGGGACTCTCCAACCTGCCTGTTTCTTTTGTTACTTCACCCCATCCTGATGTGTCCTGGTCATACCACATCTGAAGTTTCCCTTTATATTTTGGAGAAAGCAGAAAAGACAGCCTGATTTTCCACTCTGATCTACAGCCGGGCCAAGGGAGCAGAGCAGCAAGTGGCAAACCCGCAGAGACTGAGCACACACAGCATGTGGCTCCCGCAGGAGCTGCCTGCGACTCCAGATCCACACCCAGGGACAAACCCTAGAGCTGAATGCTCTGTCCTGTGGTGCAGGATCCCAGGTGCCATCCCCCAAAGCCCAGCAGGAGACCTCAGCCGAGCAGCTCACCCGTTTCCGTGGGAAAACCCTCTTCTCGCTCCTGCCCTGCCGCGTCTCGCTGGAAAGGGCAGCCCCTCCCGGCACGTTCGTTTCCATGTGTTCCGCGTTCTCAATATCTAATGCCTCAAATTTTTCAATTACCTGGGATCGCCTGGAAAACAGAGAGAGAAAGGGGAAACCAGAGAAGGTTTAAACACAGGAGCAGCAACTGAGCGGAGCTGTACAACCCCACAAATCTAAGGCTGCAGAATTGCTTGACCCGGTGTTCACGCACACCTGGCTTTTGGTCCCTGTTCCTCTGCGGGCTCCAGTGTGCCCAAATCCAGGGTAAAACCCCTGACACACATCCTTTCACCCACGGCCAAAGTGGGAAAAAATCTTCACACTACTTAGCTCCACAGGTAGCACCTTCAATAACTAGAAAACCCTTGCAAAACCACCTGTAACTTTCTACTTGTGAATTTTACAGCCCTTTGGGAAGCAGGGACTGTGGGGCAGCTTTGGCTTAAGCACTGGCTCTCTCCTCTAGCACTGCAGCTATTGATGGCCCCCCAGGCCACAGAGCACTGATACGTCAAACCAAGCTGGGGTGCAGAAATAAAGGGGGTTCAGGTTTTCCCAGACTGTTCACTGCAATAGGTACCCTCTAAAAAACTCAGCCCCACACAGGGAACAGCCACAGGATTGCATGGAGTGAACACTGTCCATAGCTGCCTCCAGATCACAGGTCTGGCTTGCAGGATGCACCAGCTGAAGGGGAATGAGATGAGGAGCACCCTGTGCCATGGCAGGGCATTCCCTGAAAAACCTGGGGCCATTCCCTCCTCTAAACTGGGCTGTAAATCCAATATGGAGAGCAGGGAGCACAACTTGGGTCTCTCAGACACTGCCTTGGTGGCCCATCACACCGTGGCACTTGTGTCTCTGAGGATGGAGAACCGTGAAGAAATGTGGATGGAGCAGGGGCCAACCCTGGATAAAAACAAATGGGATGCTCCTGAGGATGAGCAAATAGGCCTTTACAGGTAGAATTAAAAGTGCTGGTTCAGTATGAAAAGCTGCTCGCTGACCCACAGAAGAGGAAGCCCTGGAACTTGCAAAGCACCTGCTGGTGTCTGAGTTTGCATTCCCAGGGGTTCAGGCAAGAATCAACCTCAGGTCCTTAATCATAACCTGGGAACATGAAGCAATAACCCACCACCAGCAAATGCCAGCTGTGCTCCAAGCTGTGAGGTTTAAAGGTCCATTTCAAACCTCCCCACAAAGCTCAATCCAGGTGGTTTCTTGACACAAAATTTGGACCCACTTGTACCACATTTAACCTCGGTGTTGCTTGCTCTGTGTAAACCTCTGACATGCATGAAAATCACAACGGCAACCACATAAGGGGAAACAGGTTATCCAAAAAACCCCATTTTTAACACTTCCCACAAAAAGGAACAGCAGGTTAAAGGCTCAAAAACCATGAAATGTTCAGTTTTCAACCAACATTTGCACCAAATTCCATAAATGAGAGGAACAGTCTGAGCACATCACATCCCCTGGGAGGCTGGGGCCCCCCCACTGCTGCTCAGAGCCAAGGCTGCCAGGACACAACTAAAGAAGAAGGGACAAAATTGGTGGGGAAGACTTTGCTTTGTAAATTCAAAGATCTTTGATGCTTCTACAGGACATCTGTTCAGCCCTTGCTACCTCCCAGTTTGCAAACTGGGAGTGGGCAGATCCCGGGCTTGTGCAGAGCTCCCAGTTTCCCTGGGATAGTCTGCCTGTGAGATGTTCAACACAAGCCAGGCTGTGGAACATAAATCCATGTTCTCCATTCACTGACAGACAGGGAATTGTTTTGGAGTCCCAATTTTTTAACCCTTTTTACAGTGGCCCAGCCTTCTCTGAGTCTCAGTTCAGGAGGAAATAAGAGATCCATGAATTAACATTGTCTGTGCCCTACTGAGTGAAGGCCTGAAGAAAAAAACAAATCAGGAGAAAAATAAAGAACAAAAACCCAACCAAAAAAAAAAAACAAAACCATAAAAACAAAATCAAAAGCAGGTTGATTTCTCATGAAAGGGGTTGCACCACCAGGTTGTTCTACGGCTTGAGATTGAGATGAGATGGTAGCGAAGCAGGCGAAGTAAAGGTGGACACGTCACACAGCAACACAGCAGGAGAAGGTGGAGAGCAACAAGACCTGGAAGAAAACAAGGCTGGAAAATGAATGAACAGAAGAGGAAATTATATATCTGTATCTACATACAAAACAAAATCAAAATCATTCCGGTTCATTCGTCATTGAAAAAGGGAGGAGAAAAATAAATCACTGCAACCAAATCACAGCCCCAAGGGTTAATATCATCTGGATTACAGGAAAGAATCTTTCTTTTTCCCATTAGATCAACATTTCAGAGATGTTATTGCCAGAGATCCTGGGGGAACGGGGAGGGAAGGGCTCTCCTCCCCACCAAAACGTGTCAGAGAGAGCTGTTCCCTCTGCACAGAAGCTCTGTGTGGACAAAATGAGGCTGGGACAGGTAGGAAGAAGCATTTTAAAAGCTGCAGTGCCATTTAGTGCTTTTCAACTACAAAAGCTCATCCCAAGGAATTCCTCGGCCATGCAGGCTGTTAATCTTTTCCAGGCCACTAAACCCAGGCTGCAGATCTTGGCTGTTAGTGTGGGGGGTGTGCAGTGGGAAGGGAAGCTCTAAAAACCAGCACGAGCTATCGTTAAAGTGATTTTCTTTGATTGGAAAAAAAGGGCTTGTTTTTATTGGATTCATTCATTATTTAGCAGCAAGAAAGATAGCGAGTGTCAGGAAAAGAAAGGATTATTTTCCCAAGAGGCCCACAAGTATGAAGAGGATAGTTTTATAAGGAAAAAAACCCTATATTTGGGAGAGCAGACACTCCTATGTATGGGGAGAAGCAGAATTCAGAGCTGAGCTTTGCATCTCAAGAAGCTCCAGAGAAGGAATTTGAGGGAAAAAAGTCTTTTAAGTGATTTCAGGCAGTTCTGCTCTTTACTAGGGCTAGAAATACACCTCAGCCCCTGATCACACTGCTCCAGGAGGTCTGGCAGATGCCACATTGGACTCCTGCCAGCGTGAGAAGAACATGGGGTCAACTGAGAAAGCTGTGGATTTAGAGGCTGCACCCCTGGAATTGTGCAAAAAAGCCAAGCTTGCCAACCAGAAATCCTGGTGCTCCCCAGGGAGCTGCAGAAGATGGGTGAGCCTGCAGCTGCACACCCAGAGGAAGGGGCTCTGGGTCTCTGCACCCCAGGGACCCTCCAGCCAGTGGTGGTCTCCTTCCCAAAACTGCTGGCACCCTCCTCTGAGATGTGCCAGGATTTATCCCCGCAGCTGCAGAGCCCCGCTGGGATATGGGGACTGATGTCCAAGCACATCCCTGCAGATCACTTCAGCTGTGATTTTGTGTTCAAAACTTCAAGGTTCATCCACAGGGTTTCCAAAGAGCTGCCCCTGCTCTTCTGCCCTAGGGATGGCTCTGAGATGGGAGACTGGGGATGGCTCGACCTCTCTGGTCACAGCCCCTCTCCCCCAGGCCAGTGGGACATCCCAGTGAGTGCCACAGCCCTGTCCTGCCACGTGCCAGCAGAGGGAACTCGCACTCTGCCGCTCTGCCAAAATCAGGGAGATTATCTCCTGTTTTCTGATTCCTGGTTCTGAGTGGCTGTGAGCTCAGACGTCTGCATGGGGCGTGGAGGCAGAGTCAGGTACAAATGGTCAACACGGAAAATTCCTGGACTTAAGTCACGTAATAACTCTCACGATAAGGAAGCAGGAGGAAAAGCCTTGACAAACGGCTTTAGCTGGAGCTAAGCCTAAGGTGTGTCACTCAGGATGCAGCACTGGGTACCTAAAATAATTCTCTTCCATCCATAGCTCTGACATTTGCACTGATTTACACAAAAAAATGGGAGGAAGAGCTGAAAATACCAACAGAATCAGAGTGAGTTTGTTTGGCTGCACTGAAAAGCAGATCTGAACAATGCCTGACTGGTGCTTTTGGGGTTGGCATGGGGCACGTGATTTCAGGCAAGTGTCCCCTGACATGTTAGTGGGTTACTGAGAAGGATTATTAGAAATGGTGTTAAACCAGGGGGAAAAAACCGACCCCACAGCATGGAAGTGAGTTATTGCATCTGCTCAACCTCAAACAGCACAGTCTGAGCTCAGAGAAGAAAAATGAGAGGGATATGGGGACTAAGTAAACTCAAGTTTAAAAAGCAGCCAAGCCAAGCTGAGCAGGGTGCTGGGGAATGTTAATTCTTTGGTGCGACGCTGGACCGTGTCTCTGCACCCTGTTGAGTCCACCTGAGAGCTCCAACATGGGTGTCCCAGCTCTGGGACACAGGACTTCTTCACCCACACCACCTGCACAGGCCAATTCCCGGGTTACTGGAGGAGAAAACAAATGTGCCCATCCCTAAACACCCACTGAACCATCCTTGTTCAGAGCATGCTCCTCCAGCACCACAGGCTGCAATCCCTCCTGCAGATGGGGACCCCTCACCCTACTCTGCCATCACCCCACTCTGCCATCACCCCCTCCCAAATGCTGGACTGGGCTCAGCCCCATGGGCAGCAGGTCCCCAGTGCCTGGTGCAGTGCCTGCTCCTCTCCCTACACCCATCCTGTTCTGATAAAGGCTCTGGGCTGACACAGGGAAATTCCTGCCAATACTGATAAAGCCCCAGCTGGGCTGGGAAAAGCAGACTTTCCCTGGGAAAAGGCACTCGCCAGCAGGCAATGAGTGGAGCTGACATTAAAAAAGGACAGTCTCTGGCAGCAGTGTCCTCTCCTGGGCCCTGCTATCTGTTGTAAATCTGCTCCCCAGCTCTGTGCAGGATGATCCCAGTGTTGCATGAAACCCCAGAGCTGCAGCAAGGGACTGTTGGCACTGGAGGGGTGCACTGTCCTGTCACACTGGGGACAGGCACTGGCCAGGGCATCCTGTGCAAGCAAACCCAGCAGGGACAGGATGTCACCCACAGGCAGCACCAGCTCAGCTTGCAAACCAGCAGCCACCAGCCTTTTTTCAGCCCTGTCCCCAGCCAGGGTGGCCAAGGGACCAGTGTGGCATCCTCCTCCTCAATCCTGGGGAAAGGCCAATTCCCACGGCAGAGAAAGCCAAACCTGAGCTCTTCTCATTTATTCCCAGTCCAGCACTCTCTGTGCATGCTCTGGGCCAGGTCTGGGATCCTCCTGCTGACCGGCAGCACCAGCACAGAGCTGTGCTGTACATCCCAGACCTGCTCCCAGCTCTCAGAAGCCAGGCTGGAAAACAGTCCTTTAGGGGCTGGGAAGAAACAGAGGAGAAGCTGCTGCTGAAACCGTGCGAGAGAGAACATGCCCGGAGGAAAACCAGGGCGGGAAAATCAGACTGGCAGGCGGCCCTCTCACCCAGGGCCTGTCTCCCAGTGTGCTCCACTGCCCTCACTGCACAAATGTGTCTCTCTCAGGGCAAGTGAAGCCCGTCCTTGGCCTCTCCCGGAGAGCACCCTGCGCGCCGGCACACGCGGACGCCCTCCCCGTCCTCCTCCACACTGAGCTGTTTTGCAGCCCTGCCTTGGCGCTGCACCCGCCTCTCCCTCCTCTCCCAGATTAATGCTGTGACATTTTGAAACCTCTCTCAGCTCATTAGGCAGTTGCGTAACACACCTGGCACTAACACCATTTAGAGAACTCACCTAATTAATGGTGCTGGCTGCCAGCATGTGCCACGCTGCGGGCTGGGAGGGTGGGCTGCGTGGCAAATAGGGGCACCCGACACCACTGAACATCAGGGTAGGTTTAGATTGGATATTAGGAAGAAATCCTTCCCTGTGAGGGTCGGGAGGCCCTAGCACAGGTTGCCCAAAATTGTGGCTGCCCCATCCCTGGAAGTGTCCAAGGCCAGGCTGGATGGAGCTTGGAGCAACCTGGAAGGTGTCCCTGCCTGTGGCAGGGGGATGGAACAAGATGAGCTTTAAGGTCCCTTTCAACCCAAACCATTCCTTGATTCTGTGACTATGATCACCCACCTCAGCCAGCTGTCCCTAGAGCAGCCAGGTAGGGCGACACCTGCCCGCTGGCACTACTAAAAACATCCCACCACCTGGCTGGTGTGGATGAGCATCCTTGAATGCAGGAGCACTGGAATACAAAGGGGCTTCACCTGGCAAATTCCACCTGCTCCATCCAGGCTGTGGCCAGGACGCAACCCTGGTGCTGCTATAAGCATGCAAGGAGGAGATGAGCCACTCATCCCTTACCTTCTCTCATTCCCAAAGAGCCGGGCCACTTCTTCTCTCCCAGGGCTACGAGCCCGGGTTCTCCGCTCTAGCCGCTTCCTCTCCACCTGGAAGGCCTCACGATTACTGATCCTAATGGCCTTGGGAACGTCGGCCAGGGTGGTGTACTGCCGGCTGGCTTTAAAAGAAAGGGGACGCCCCGATTTTTCAGCTCCCCTTCCTACATCTCTGTTGCTGGAGTCCTTGTGCTTGGAGCAACTGCTCTTCGAGTCCAAGGAGTTCAGAGAGGAGCTGTGAATCATTCGGTCGCCTGATCGGGTACCTGGGGAAGGAAAGGGCTGGGCATGCTCCTGTGAGGGCGATTTGGGATAACTGTACCTGTTGTTCGGGGTGCTGGGGCTGGGCGGGCTCGGCGGGGGCGGCAGTTGCTGCTCTTCCAGCTTCGAGTCCTGTTTGGTCTTCTCCAAGGAAAAGTACCCGCTCTCGACACGCGTCTTCCGCCCGCAGTCTATCCGGTCTCCGTTCATGGAGCTCTCGTCTAAGGGACAGAGGAGTCACCGTGCTTGGTTTCAAGTCAGTTCTGTTTTTAACAAAAAACACCCCAGTTCTACCCAGGACAAGGCCAGGAAATGAGAGCACAGCCTTGGCCCCAGCCCTGTGCCATCTCTTGCACCCTTGGCTTTTCTCCCTCATGCCCACAGAGACAGTGGGATGGTCTGCAGGGAACTGAGGATGCTGGTCCAACCCTTGGGTTGGGCTTGCACAGGTGAAACACCTTCAAACCAAGAATTGGGTGGCTGCAGTCACTGCTCTGCACCCACTTCCATCTCTGTCCTCCCCAGCCCAGCATTAATCACAGCTCTAGGGGTGCAAGGCAATGGACATCTCACTTGTGGCAAGTGGGAGTGGGTGAAAAGCATTCCCCACCTGAGTGGGCAGCATTCCCCCACCTGAAAGGGCCCCAGCACTGGGACTTGTCCATGGCCTGGTAGGAAGAGCACCCAACCCCACTGCTCCAGGAAGAACAATGCCATGGATCCAGCATCTTCCAGGGCATCATCATGGAAATCAAATGTAAACAGGGCTGGAGGAGGAAGCAGAGCTCAGTGCTTGGCAGCCAGGATGGCTGGGCTGAGCATGACATGGTCCTGCACCCTCTGGGTGCCCAAGTGGGGATGTGGAAGGGCTAGAAAAGGCATTTTCTCTCTCATTTTGCTCCCAGTGTGAGGGTAGGCAGCCCCATCTCTCTGCCAGGGCATGAATGGGCCCCACACTGTGATTTTCCAGCATGAAATACCAACTTTTTCCTTCCTGAACTCCAGTTTGTAATGCCTGACACTAGTCCCCACACAGCAGGGACGAGGTCTGCCTCTCTCTCCTTGCTAGAATGCTCCAGGAATCAAACCCAGGGAAAAATTCTCCCTCTATAGTGATTTTCTGCCAGCTCAGCTGCCTGAACCAGGTCACCATGGCATCACATCAGTGCTGGCACCTTTGCCCCTCACCTTCCTTGCTGTCCAGCAGGGGATCCTTCAGGGAGCTGGCAGCCCCAGCCTGGCCTTGCACGGGGCTCTGTGCCGGGCTGATGCCGCTGCCCCCGTCCACTTGGTCTTTGCCCCTCATTTCTTCCTGCCAGAGCGTGGACTTGGTGGCAGGGACCTTCTCGGCACTGGGGATGTTGCTGCTGGTCACAGCCATCTTAGCAGGACCAGGCTCCTAGAAAGAACAGGGGACACAGCAGGGTTAGAGAGTTTGCCCCAGCTCCACACTCAGAGTCCCCAAAGCCTTGGCTCTGAGGTCCCACATGGTTTGGGTCCTGCCCATGACACATCACAGCACGACAGGGATGGGACAGGGCTGCTCAGCCATGTATCACAACTTCATGCTGTTTTAAAACAATCCCCATGATCTCAAATGCTTCTCTTGCCAGCAAGGAGCTCCAGATTCCATCAGATGATGGATGATGCCACTTTGGTGGCCATGACCAGGCCAGCCCAGGTTCAGAGTGTGACCCAGAAGAGGCAGCAGCTTTCCCAACTCCTTCCTCAGCTTTGTTCATTACCAGATGTTTTGCTGTTGTCATATTAAGCTTCAGCATTCGAAGATTGTTTTCCTTAAAGCCACCAATAAATCAATGACAATTAACTCCCCTCCGAAGTCTCTGGATTGTGGGAAGTTTTCCAGCTGCTTGTTCCTTTTCCATGGAGTAGGGAGAATCCATGAGTGCCTGAGCCAGCACCCACAGGCTGGGGACAGTGGCTGCAAGGAGCATCCTCTCCATCCCCTGCTCCCACATCAGGTGGGTTTTAGTCCTTCACCTCCAAATCAGCATTTGCAGGGCTGTGCCAGTGCCACTGGGGATCTCCCAGGGAGTGGGTCCTGGCTCTGTGCACAGTCACAACAAGCAGCAAATGACCTCAATTTTTAAAAAAATCCCCTTGGAAATTTCACACCAAAGGAATGCAGTGTTGGAGGTAAACGATCCAGAGTTCACAAGCATCCCACTCAAGGGGACTCTGCTGGAGCAGGGGGTCGGACCAATCTCCAAGGTCCCCTCCACCCTCAACCACTCATTCATCGATCCAAGCCTAAAGCTAATCACCAACTCAGGATATTTTTATATATCCCTAACACACACCCCCGTGTAATTATTTGTAGATATGTATTTAATTAGGCTTAGATGTGGGCCAAAAAGAAGTCTGTAAGGGAGCAGAGACATTAACTCTTTGCTGCTCAGGGGTATGAACATCTCCAAAAAGCAGCATGCACCAAAATCAGCAGAACCAGCCTCCAGCTGCATGAAGTGTGTCTGGGCATGCTCTCCTTACCTGAGCCTGCCACACCCCTGTGCAAACAGAGGGCAGCGCCTCAAATCCCAGATTTCAGCCCCAAACCCTGCCTCAAGTTCCCACAGGCAGCAGGCAGGCACAGGCAGTCCAGTCTCTCCTGCTGCCTGCACCTTTCTGCTGGAGCACGGCAAAACCTACCCTTTTTCTCCTAAAACTGCAACCTGCTTGCAAAGCAAAGCGAAAACACACAACTCTCCCTGTCCAAAAACTGATATTCCCTGCATTGCTCCCAGCCTGGTGATTTTGCAGAGGGATGATAAAAAAAAAATGATGGGGGGAGCTGGAAGTGGCCCTGATGCCCCAGGAGCTCCTGGCTGCAACCAAGCTCTGCTTTACCACAGACAAAGAAAAACTATGTGAGAGTTAGAAATAGCAGGAATATCCATTGTTTAAATTCTTTTTTTAAATCACAAAGGTGTCCATCCCTCCGTGAGTAGATCTAAGACATGACCTGCTGCCGGATTAGTGTGTGGCCATCTTTAGAAAGAGATCAGCCTTTCTCCACCAGCACACGGAGAGCAAGCTGAACAGCAGCCAACTTCAGAAGAAGCCATTTCACAGGGCGGGATTTGGTGCTGATTTTCTCCTCAGCATCTTCTCTCCTTCCCCAGAGCAGCTGCCTGCATCAACAGGATTTGGGAGACAACAGCAAAGATGCTGCTTCTGCTTTTGCAGGTGGTTTGTGAGTGTCTGACACAGCACAGCATCTGTCCGGGAGCAGGGCCCACATGGAGGTTGGCTTTGCAAAGTGAATTTGGGCCTTTTTCCAGCACCATGGGACTGGGAGTGACAGGATGGTGAGGGTGGAAGGAGGGTAGCAAGCAGAATGGGGCTTGGGGTGGCCTGCCCCAAGCCAGGAGGGGCAATGTGCCATGAGGGTCCATGCTCGCCCCATCCCCAAGCACCTGGGGAGCCCGTCTGTCTGTGGGGAGCCAGCATCGTTCCCGCAGCCACTTCCCTTATTTGGTGCTCAGGAGCTCAGATCCTGTACGGTTTCCAAGAAGTTGCCATGGTGATGAAATGTAACCCAGAATGATGTTTTTCTGGCTCTGCGCCCCTTCTTCTCTCCGCCTCGTCCCCCTCCTGAACCCAGCCTGGGTTTAGTGTTGTGTCAGGATGGGGTGAGCATCCCTGCCCTGCTGCATCCGCTCACTGGGGTGCCCCAAACGCAGCAGCCCTCTCTCTGGGGATTGAGGATGGACAACTCGTAACACATCAACTCTCAGTCATGGACAGAGACTGAGAGAGAGAGAGACTGACATCTTCCCTGAAGCATCACCAGAGTCAGCACTCGAGGGGCTGGAGGGGCTGTAAGGACCCCAGCCCTTGGCAGGAGGTGACTCAGACTTCCAGCCTGGTGTGCAAAAAAGGATCATGTTACCCCTCATTTTTTTTTCCCCATTGCCCAGAGCATCTTTATCCAGTGGCGTGGTGGAAACTTACTCAGAGACGTGCCATACAAAACCCACCCATGGGCCCAGTTTGCACCAGGACCATCCTGGGAACTTTCATCAACAGGGACCTGAAAACCAGGGCTCAGGGGAGCCCTGGTCCCAGTTTTGGTCCCTGGTGTGCAACCCAGCTCGGCTGGAGGAGCCCTCCCAGCCAGTCCCCCATGGTGGCGGGACGTTCAGCAGGAGGTCAGGCGGCCTCAGGGACACGGCTGTTCTCAGCCCCGGCGAGGGACAAGGGTGGCCTCGGGGTCACGTTCCCCATCTGTGGGATTCTCCCCCACTCTGGCCACGTGGGAGCCCGGCAGGAACGAGTGAGTCACAGCCAGCCCCACTTTTTACCATTTATAGTCAAAGCGAGCACGAAGCCACTGCCGGGTCCCTGGAGAGCCCAGCTCCGGCCCCGGAGCTCCCAGCCTGGCCCTGGCCTTTAGTATTTTCCTTTCATTCCCACTATCTCTGGGGTCATCTCAAAGGGGGTAACTGGAGCCCGATGGAATTTCATCCTGTTTCTGCTGAAATGGCCCATGAACAGCACCTCTCCCTGGTCCTCCACAGGGACCACATGGCTTTGTGGCCACTCTTGAGACAGTGTGGGCAGGGCCGGCGCCACAAAACAGCACCCGAGAGGTGAAACGTGGCCACAAAGCAGCCAGGAAAGCAGTGTGTGACCCTGGAAGTGATGATCAGGAATTAATTCACACTGATCTGCTGTCCTGGCTCGCCCCAGCTCTCACTCTCTGCAAAGGCAGCATCAGAGGGCTGGCAGAAAGTTGATCCAGAGGGTTAGAGGGGACCTCCCCCAGGAAAAAAGCAAGGCTGTGGCCCTGAGAGGGAGGTAAGGGTCTGAGTGGCAATGAGTGTGTCTCCCTGGGGTTACCTGGGGAGTTGGGGGCTCTACCTTCCTCTTCTTCTTCTGATTCTGCTTGTTTGTCCTGGGATAGACGATCAGCATCTCCAGCCACCTGCGGGCAGAGAAAGCAGAAGGTGAGGTCTGTGCTGTGGGGGAGCACGTAGAGATGGGAGTGACATTGACCTGGTCAGGGTCAGTGTGGTGAACAGTACCAGAAATCATTGCAACCAGCTCCTGGGGACAAAGAAAGCCAGGAGAGGAGGGGCAGAGGGATGACCTCAGGGTGCTTTGGCTCAAACCCCACTCACTGTAAGAGCGAGGCCACAGCCAAGGCTGACACGGGGCAGAGATTCAAGGATCCTGAAAGACAGCAGAGAGGGACAGAGCCTCCAGCAGGACCTTCCCCCTTCAGCAATGCCAACACCCGCACACTGCACACAAAGTGCTTTTGTCCAAGGAAGAACAGCGTGAACTTGGCGTTGTGGAGTCCATCCCCTGCACAAGTCACTTGGGGGGATCCTCCTGTGCCCTGCCACTGCAGCCTGACGACCTGCCCAGCACCTCTGCCAACTCCACAGGTATCTGAGGACCGCTGGGAAACACTCCTGCTTCATATGTCCCTCCTTCCCCCTCCCGTTCCCCCCATTTCGCACGCTGCTGCTGTAAAGCACTTGGAGATGACCACATCAAGTGGGGTTTGGTTAAGCAATAAATGCCAGCAGGATGGAACGAACGTAGAACAAATTCTCCCCCAGCCAGGGAAATCTTCCTGTCGTGCTGCAACTGAAAACGAAACCCGCCTGGCTCAGCCCCAGAGCGGGACTGCTCTGGGATGATTAATGCCTGCAGTCAGGAGCAAACGCGCTGCTTCAAAACCCATCGCTGGGCCGATGAGCAATAAATCAGCCCCACCTCGCTCTGCAATGCCTCTCCCTCCCGCAGCAGGCAGGACCAGCAACAAAGGCTGAGCTGTGAACCAGAGCGTGGGGAGAGAGAGGAGAGAGCAGAGCATGGGGGCTGGCCATGGTTTGGGGTGTAGTGACTGCTCCTGCCTTGGCTGGAGGCGAGGAGCTGGCTCCCCTGTGCCGTGATTCCCCTGTGCCTCTGCATCCCAGCTCTGCAGCCACTGCAACCCCACTGCTGTGAACGGGGTGGGGGGGGACAGATCTGCCAGCCCAAAGTGGTTCACAGAGAGGGAATGACCCATGCTCGTGTGTCTCAGCAGAGCAGGGAGGTTTCAATACAAGATAGCATGTATCTAATCAAAATCTCAAGCTCTTGGTAGAAAAATGTCGTATTTCGACAAGCATTTACCAAAACGAGGGGAGTCGCAACCAAAGAAAATGCTTGGAAATAGAAATCTCAGCTGAAAGTGGTGACTGCTGCTGCCAGGGCTGGGGGAGGTGGGAGACGCCGTGACTCAGGAAGAGGGGGAAAGAGCGAGTGCTTCATCCCTTCAACTTCCTGCTCGAGTTTCAAATGTCAACAAATTTTGGGAGGGAGGCACTGAGTTCCGGGAACCCCACGTGGGGAACGTTTGCAGGTGAGCAGCAGCCCCACCACAGTCCAGCTCTATGCCAGCAGCTCTGCTCTCCCACGGCTCTGCACCCTCACCAGCTCCAGCTTCAACCCGAGACGGCATGTGAGTGATGGAAGAGGATGTTTCTAGGTCACCACCCAACACCTGGAGTTGGGAAATCTACCCTGATTTGCTTGTTTTAGCGGCCTAATCGTCAGTGTTTCTGAGCCCCTGCAGCTCAGCAGCAGGCACTCCTGTGAGCGATGATACTTTAATCATCCTTGCAGGTCAGATGCTCCCCTGGGACCACGGGGGTGGGCTGCATCCACCCCAGGATTCCATGTCTGGAATCCACTAGGGATGGATGAGGCTAAAAGCACCATGGGGTAACCTCAGCACCCATCAGGATCCCCAGCACGCAGGATCAGCCTGGGTATGCACTGCCACAGCACCCAGCCTTGGGAAGGTCCTGCTCACCCTCCTCTTCCTCCCACCTCATGCAAGAGCACGGCAGCGGCTCAGCCCCAGATCTGCACTCACCCACTGATGATCTCCTTGTTCTCAGCCCGGATGAAGTGCTCCTTCTCCGGTGTCAGGATGCACAAGGAGAACTTCTGCCCTGTCCGGCTCTCCCCATCCACCACATCCGTGCACTGGTTCATGTTGATGGTGCCCTGTGGGAGGGTTGTCGGCTGCAAGGGGAAGGAGAAACGGTTATTGTTTAAGGAGAGAAGAACAAAAGAGTGCAGAGTTGAGCCCTAAAACCTCTCCTGGTGGACACCAGGATCGTACACATCAAGATGCTTTGCCCACAAGTTCCCAGACCCATCTGTATGCTGTGCCAGCACACAGCAAAGCCCTGTGCCACACATCTGGGTCAGGTACGAGTCCTGCCAGCCCAGTCTGGTCCACTGCTGCCAGCAAGACACTTCTCCTATGCCCAATATCCAGGGCATCCCCTGCTGAAGTAGAGGGATCCCAAGGAAAGGCACTGTGTGTCTGGCTTTGGGTCTGCAGCTCTGAACCATCTGGGGTGGTGGGGTGGCACCCGGGGACAGGGGTGGCAAAGTAGCAAGGTCCCACTGTCCTCACCACAGGATGGCTCAGGGACAGACAGACAGACACACATGCCAGGTTTTTCCCACTAAAATTAAAAAACCCATGGATTTTGCCAGGGAAGGACCACAGCATGGATGGCACCTTATTTGTCCAGTGGGTTTTGTGAACACAGTGTCACCTCTAGGCCCCCTTGCTCCAAGCAGACCCAGTAAAGTGGGACAGGCGGTGGCCCTTGTGGCCTGAGGGGACGTGGAGGGACACCCAGAGGGGTGTCAGCACTGACAAGAGCTGACAGGTCCATCTGGAGCAGTGCTGGCTCATCCGATTACAACGTGGCCACCCGCTCCCGGTGCATGGCGCCCGCAGCCCTCCCTCCCTGAGCACGGATGCCACGGCTCCCTCATCCACTGCCTGCCTGTCCCCACCAGGCTGGGTGACACTGGGGTCCCTACAGCATCCCAGAGCAAACCTGCACCTGGGGCATAAATGACTGAGGGAGGGACCCCTCCAAGCTGCCAACTACACCAAAGGAGGACCCAAAGCAGCCCGTGGCCACCTTGTCACCCTGTCAAAGCCTCCTTGTGCCCTCCAGATGGCCGGGCCAACAAGCAGACGGATTTTTGGCAGATGTTGTTAAGGTTTTTACCATGGAAACAAGCTCCCCTGCCAGCAAAACCCCTCCAAGAGCAGCCTGCGCCATGCAAAGAAAGGGCGACTGAGGAGAGCTCAATGGTCCCAGCCTACAACCCCAGGAAATTCAGATCAGCCCCACAAAGCCCCCAGTTTACTCCTCCTGTGGGCAGTGGGAAAAAAACCCTTTCCCCAGGAAAAGGGCTTTTCCTGCAGCTGTGTCCCTGGGTGGGAGCATCCTTTGACAGCTCAGGGGTGGCGTGGAGCCATCACGGGTGCTGCAGCGAATGTGTACACAAATGGGACCAACTGTACATCAGGAACAACAAAACCTCCTCTTTTCCTTTGTGGAAATCAGCATGCTCAGACCCCAGGGACGGAGCCCAGACCCCCAGCCCGGCGCATGCACAGCCTCCCGCCCTGCACCGCCGCGGGTACTTAGCTCCTAAGAGGATTTTTTGTCTTAGACAACAAAAATAAAACCCCGCTTTCCGGGAGCTATAAAAACCCAACGGAAAAACTTTCTCCTGTTCCAAGTGGAGTCTTAGAACCGTTTTTGTCTTGCTGGCCTTTGGCACAGCCGAGGCCTCCAGGACTGTAAGGTCCAGGTCCAACCTCCTTCCTCACCCAGAGTAGTTTTGCACAAGGGAATGTAACCAGGATAGGGGGAAAAGGGGATGAGGAGGAGGGAGGGAAGCCCTAGTCCCTCGGGGATGCCCTGGGCCACTTAGTCCCTCTTGCCACAGGCACCCCTCGACTCCCTGTAAGGCCCCACGGGATTTGGCAGGGAGTTGGCACAGGAGGAGAGGAAGAGACAAAACTCTCCTCCCTCTTTAACCCCACGGCAGCATTCAGGGCGGCTTCCCTTGGAGCTCACACCCCGCCCTGACTGAAGCGTGCCAGGAGCGGAGGAGCCGGTTTGGGGCCCCCCCACCGCCAGGCTGGCCCTGCAAAGTGGTTTTGCCACTCACTCCTCCTTGTGAGGGTGAACGTTGGCATCTTGCACAGCCTGACACATGAGTTCTTGTCCACCACCACACCTCTGAACCAGGATGCCAGAAAAGGGTTGGGAGCAAAGCTAGGACTGACCCTCTGGCACCTGCAGCACCAGGGATGAACCTGACATCCCACAGCAGCCTCCCTGAACCTCCACACCTGTCAGCAGCAGATGAAACCTGATGGACCAGCAGCCTTGCTCGCTCAGGATGTAAATTCCTTTACACAATTTATTTCCTTCCTTGGAGGGAACACAGGCACTTTGAAGTGAAATGCAAATGGTGCCGGGTGGAAACGCGTGTGTGCACACACGCAAACTCCACTGAGGAGAAGGAGGCAGCTCAGATCCCATCCCCATTCTAGGCTGGGGGGTTTCTGAAGGCTTGGGGATCCCTGGGGAAGGAAGAGTAGAGTAGTCCCTGGGCTAATCCAAGGCCAGGAGAGGACTGCGTGGCTCCCGCAATTGTAAGGGAATAAATCAATGCAGAAGCAGGGAGGTGTTGTATGGCAGAGATGCCAAAACAACAACAACAACAAGGCTGGGACTTCAACCAGCCCTCTGAAGAGCAGATGCTTTGATATAAGGCTGAACCCAGCATCAGAGCCCGGGGTGGCTTCGTGTCCAGGTGAGCAGGAGTGGATGCTCAGATTCAGCTCCTGCTCCAGCTGCTGCCGGTCCCCAGCTCAGGGACAGCCCCGTCCCCAAGGCGCTGGGGCCCTGCCTTTGCCATTTCCCATGCTGCTGCCAATGGGATGGAGCACACAGCTACTCCAGAAGTGGATCTGGTGCCTGGGTATGTCATTTAACTGGGGCTAGGAGTAGAAGCACAGCAGGATGCACCTCTGGAAGCACAGAGGACACCATTATGGGCACCATTACCAGCTCTCCTTGGTGCCACCAGCCACCTCTGGTCCAGTCAATGGACCTGTCCCTCGTTAGCACCAGGAAGGGAGCACTTGCACTACATGAGCAGCTACAGCTCTCCACGCTGCCAGTACCAGCAGAGCAACTGGAGTCAAGAAACAACTGCATTGCTGTTTCCCTCCAGAATGACAGATCCCTATTGACACACACACGTGCTCTCAGCGTCCCTCTCCACAACACACAAAGCCTATAGTACATTCTCCTCCTCCTCCTCTCCCTCCCCGGGTGCTCAGGACGTGAGTCACGCCATGCTCTCCACATCAACAATCCTAGCAGCCTCCAGATGAGAGGCAGGGACCTTTGGATGGATACTTGCAGGATGCAGAGCCCAGAAACTGCAGCAGCCTCCACTTTGGGCACTAGAACCAAGGGAAAGAAAGAACAGGGACCTCTTAGAAGTCCAAAGGAAGAAATCCCAAGCAGGGCATTACTGCATCCTCCTGCACAGTGCTGGATGCTCCATGGGTGATGAACTCTCAGGTGCAATGGCTGCTGCTGAAAGTCAACAGGGTTTATCTGCAAGTCCCTAATTTCCATATGGTTTTGCAGGGCTCAGGTAGAAAAACAGGATTATTTAGGTTCAAAAAACTCAGAATTTTCTCCAAGTACCTTCCCCGTCATTTCTAACACATGGATCATGGGAGCTCAATACAAAACACAAGGCAGTTTTGCTCAGCAGCTGTACACAGGATGTTTTGGAGCAGGTAACCCCACGGTCAAGCTCCCAAGGACTGGCTCTGCCTCTGCCTCAGTGGGACACAGCCAATGCCCACACCATTCTCCAGGGTTATTACACAACGTGGGTTGACAAAATCTGGAACACAACCTTTAAAGAGAGGCGATGGGGCAGGGGGAGGAGGAAACCAAACAAAAGGGACATTTTACTTTCTGCCAAGAACCAGGAGGGGAAGAGAAAAAAAAAACCACCACAACCATTTGTCTATCCCGCATGGCAGGGTGGTTGCCTTGGCACCGGGGCCTGGCTGTCCCGGGGGGAGATCATGGCTCTGCTGTCCCACTCTGCCGTGACGGGCTCATGCTCTGGCTGCTCTGTCTTGGCTCCCAGCACTGCCCTGGAGCAGCAGCAAGCCTGTGGTGCCTGGGGAAGAGACATCCACACATCCACGCTGCCTCCATAAATTCGTCTCGACAAATGTTAATTCTCTGAGCTAAAATATTCATGAGGGCGGCTGCTGAGTGCGCTGCTCACTCGCAGCACTCTGAGTGCTCTGCAACTGGTAGCTCCTGTGTCTGCTAAAAGCTTCACCCATCCCAGTGCCCAGTGCTTGATGCGGGATGCAAGTGGGATCTTGGCAGGGTTGTGGTGCAGGAGGGAGCAAGACTCTGCTGTCCCATGGCCATGGGCACATCCGAGCAGCATGGACACAACTACAGCTTGGGTAAGGGCACTGATGCAGCTGGGACAAGGCAGCTCCTGGCAGAAGCACAGCACTGGGAACCCAAATTGGAGCCACATCCACCATTCCTGCCCAGAGGCCATCAAGAAAGCACCAACTCCTTGAAAACTCACAGAAACATTAAGCTTGGAAAAGACTTCTAAGATCATTGAGTCCAACCATTAACCCACAGCACTACCGTGTCTGTCACTAAACCACATCCCTAAGCACCATATCTACATGGCTTTTGAACACTTCCAGGCATGGGGACTCCACCACTGCTCTGGGCAGCCTGTTCCGATGCCTGACCACCTTTTCAGTAAAGAAATTTTTCTTAACATCCAATCTAAACCTCCTCTGGAGCAACTTGAGGCCGTTTCCTCCTGTCCTATCGCTTGTTACCTGGAAGAAGAGACTGAGCTGCACCTGGCTACAACCTCCTTTCGGGTAGTTGTAAGGGATCCCTTTTCAGCCACACACAGCCTGCCAAACCCCAGAGGGGGATGCACCTCCCAAACCCCACTGGGGGATGCACCGTGCACACACAGGATGCCAGAAGAATGGCCACGGTGTGCCCGGAGCTGCCCAGGCACCGGGTGAGCACGGCTGGCACAGCAGCAGGGCTTTAATGAGCCTTTTAGGCTTCCTGCCACCAGGCACCAGGCTATCGATACAGCCACACCACAGCCAGAGTGCTGCTGCAGGAGGATTTTATTACACTTACAGATCAGCTGGCAGGCTGAGCGTCCTGGATTTATTAAATTAGACAAAGGCTCTTGAAAACGACCTCTGCAGGCTCTGCAAAAGGATGGACTGGAGCAGTCACCCATCAAAGGGCAGCAGAAGGATGGGCTCCCCCATTCCCACAGCAGCGTTCTGCTCTCCCTGTGCCATCCAAGTAAGAGGCAGGTATCTTTTCTTGGCCACCTGAGCACACCTTTCCCACGTGGACCCTTCCTGTAATCAGCATCTACTGCTCAGTGAAGCCACTGAGGAACCTCTGGCTTGCTGAGGCCATGCACCAGGCAAAGGAAGAGGAGGTTTTTTCCACTGGCAAGGGAATCACAGAATAATGGAATCATTAAGGTTGGAAAAGACCTCTAAGATCATCAAGTCTGTCAACCCAGCACCATCACCATGTTCAGCATTAAAACATGTCCTCAAGTGCCACATCCACATGGAGTTATCAATCAACACATGTTCCCTGCCTGTCTGCATTCACATCTTGTGCCCCTGTGCAAGGAACAGGGGAAGATGCCCCCAAATCTCACCACCACCAGGACTCACCAGCCTGCCAGAAGCCATCGTCCCCTTTCACAAAAGGTGGCACAATCAGTGCTCTGCAGATTTGGCCTTGGCACTGCCAATGTGGCTCTGCTCTGGCAGCAAACCTGCACCAGCACAAGGATGGGACAGGACAGCTGTCCAGGTGTGCAGCCAGAGATGCAGGAACACCCTCCCAAGTTGGATAAATGCCATAACCCTTCTCCAGCCCCATCACATATTTCCCCACCATTGACCCTGGCTTGTTCATCACAGGTGCTGACTGCAGGTTTCCTGAAATTTTTAGTGGAGGAGCTCCCCACAGCTCCAGGTCACCCACCCCAAAGAGGTGGGATGGGTTAGCAAGTGCCACACACGCCTGTCTCTGCATGCCAGGCCCCTGAAGAGCCCTCCTGAGCCTCTACCAGGAAATAAAACAACATCACTTCTGCCAGTGGGAAGGAATTTTCTTCCCTGGGAGCAGTTTGAGAAGGGGCTGAAGTGCAGGGGCTGGGCAGGAGAGTTCAGCCAGGGGCCGCTTTTAAGCGAAGTCGGTGTTTATGTCCACAGACAGCGAGTCTAAACACTGAGCGAGGCCGAGAGCTGCCTGCGAACTGCCCGGGAGCACCCTCGGGCTCCCCTCCCACCCAGTGCCACCTCAGCCAGGCACGGGCAGCTGCCATTCTGGGGGTGCCCAGACAGCAAGTTTGGGGCCACACATCCCATCTGTAGCTCTGCCCCCAAGGGCATCCATCCGGCGAGCGGGTGCTGGAGCGGAGCGAGCCCGGCCGGGGCTGTGCGGAGGCTGGAGTCGGCTTGTCTTGGCCTTATAAGGCTATTTTCGCACTGCTCTTGCAGCTCCCAGCTGCTCCCCACTCCAAAGCAGGGTCGGAGCTGGCAGCCAGAGCCTAGCCTGCCTCCTTCCTGTTAACCTCTTTCCTGCTGAACGGTCTCCAAGGGGTCTGTGCATGATGGGAACAGCCTTATCCCATCCTGGCACAACCACCCGTGCCTGGCAGGGAGGGTCAGCAAACCCGGTGGTGGTCACCAAGTGGGTTCAACCTCCCTCAGCACTAGGGTCTGAGCCTGTGCATCCTCAGCAGTGTTGCCAAATCCAGGGAGTCCTTCAGGGAAACTTGCACCCATGGACATGCACACTCCATATCCAACGCTGCTCCAGGGGAACAGGGACAGAGATGCAGAGAACATCGGCACCATGACGGAAATGAGAGCAAGGTCCCACTAGGATGGGGGTCAAGAGGCTGTTCTGAGCTGTCATCCTGGCTGTTTGGAGACCAAAGCAACAGCCAAACATTGCACAGAATGCTCAGAGCATCCACCCAACCCCTATCCCAGCTCTTTGGAGACCAAAGCAGAAGCCCAGCTTTGCAGAGACGCTTGATGGCCCTGCAATGCCAAAGGCACCACCTCACAGCCCTGCAAACCAAAGAGGTACTCTTTCCTCTTGCTCTCCGGGATTTAGACGCATTTAAAATGCAAAATGTCCTCCTCCCCTCCTTAGAGGAGGGTGGGAGGAATACATGATAACAGATCCGACCCCATCTGCTCGCAGCTGCCAGCGTGGCACCTTCCCCACTCCCCAAAGCACAGGCTCAACAGCCAAAGGGGAAGCAGATATCTACAGCCTTCCAGGGAGTTGTCATGGTAATCAGCCCGATGGCAAAAGCCCGGTGAGACCACGCACTAGGATGGTAAATACGGGAGGGACCAGAGCTTGGTGCAGGGATTATGGCGGGAGAGTTGCCTGGAGAGGGAAAGGCAGTCGTCTGGGGGTGGGAAGAAAAAACGGGTTTCATTTGCATCTTGATGTTTGAATTTTAAATTGCACTGTTCCAAATTGGCCTTGTCAACTTTATCCTCCACCCCCTCAGTGTAGGAGACAAGTCCCAGGTGGTCCCTGCACGGCGCTGCCAGGCTCACATGCGCAGGAGCTCACCACCACCTCCAGGAATGCCGGCTCCCATGTCCCTCCCAAAGAGCAAGGGGCTTCACCAAACACCAGAAACCACGTTCCCAGAAGGTCACCCCCATACAAAGATGGTTATACACACAGTGGTGCCAATTTTGGAGACAGGTCAGGGGGTTGGAAACTTGGATCGAGGCAGGATGATCTCCACCTGTGTTGGACAGCCCTGTTCCACCACAGCTGGACCTGGATTTCTGCTTCATGGGGGTGAGGGAAACATGACCAAGGCAAGGGTCATCCAAGGAAAGCAGCAAATTAAATCAATCAAATCCCTGTACCTCCCTGATTGAATCCATCTCCCCTCCAGGCTAGAAGGGAAGGAGGCACAGGTCTCCCAGTCTCCAGCCATTCCACAACCTCTCCTGCAAATGCAACTCAACAGAGGAAAAGGAGCAGACACACAATGACAGACCGAGCCATCAGCACCATCACAGTCATGTGAAGCCACCTCCAACAGCTGCTGCCTGGAGCTCTGGATAATTTAGGGCCCTGCACTGCCCTGCTGCTGTGGTGGGGTTTCCCCGAGGACCCCCTCACCCCCGAGGACTGTCAATACAGTGTCTTCCACCAGCCCTCAACAACTGCAGGGGAGGAGAGGACAGTCCTGGGGATCAGCAGCACCAGGTCCACCGGAGGTTCGGGCAACTCCCACGGGCGCAGATGCTTCAGTGGAAGTTCTTGAATCCGGACAAATTAGTCTGGAAATCTCATTATTCCCCTGTGCTGCTCTTATGAGCTTTGCAGAGCTTCCTGCAGGGCTGGGAATACCAGGCAGCCGAGCTCCCAGGGCGCTTGGGGTCTGCAGTTGGAGAGGCAAGGGCCAACCCAAGCACAAGAGGCTGGGTCACGTTGGCCAAACAAGCAGCACCCACATCCTACACCCTACACTCACGCTCTCACAAAAAAACCCATACCTGCTCTGCGTTGCTCCCAGCAGCTTCCTGACAAGCCCTGCAGACCTTTCCAAAAGTCCAGGCGACAGCTGGAGAGCGTTTTCTAAACTTTGACTGTTGGCCATCCCACTGAATGGCATAAAATGGGAGGCTTTTGGGCCAGTTCCTAGAAGAAAAGCTCCCAACAGGCACACACAGCTGTTGTGTGGCAAGGAGACCACCCAGCAACAACTCAAGCTGGGCTCTGCTGCCACATGCAAGGTGTGGTGGAGGTGCTGGTGCAGACAGCAAAGAGCCATCCTGGCCAGGCAGGCACCACCGGGTTCAAAGGCAAGTGGCACCCAGGGCAAAAAGTGCTTCAAACACCCAGGAAAAGATTGGGAATAACATACCAGACTGCTGGAGCTGTCCCCGTGTCCCAGGGGAGTAGTGTTTTCTCCCTAAACCTAATGCTCACATCTGGCTCCTGCACCTCCAGAGGAGTTCAGAGAGAGGAAGGAGTTCACAGCCGTGAGCTGCTCCCAGGAGCACTCTGCAACCTCTCCTTTGGGAGCAGCCATTTGACCCCAGCAGAGAGGAGCAATCTGGGGCTGATGAATCCGAGGGGGGTGAGCCCGAGAAGATTTTCTCCATCCCCCATGGCTGGGATGACAGACTTCACCCCCCCAGCATCAGCCTGTGCACAGCATTAACCTCCCATGTAAGCCCTCCACACATCTGCTCCATCCATAATCCCTACTGCCCCTCCCCTAATGGGAAAGCAGCCAGGAAAGTGAAGCAAAACCCTAATTATATCCCAGTAGCTCCCCAGTGCCCTGGTGATCCCTGTGACTTTATCAATGTGATCGCAACACAGCTGATGAAATGAGGAGGAAAGGGCCAAGGCTGGGTGTGCTCCAAAACCCCACCTTTTCTCCCCAGCCACAGCACCACAACAGGTGGAAATCCCGTGTGAGCTCAGGATGCTGCTGGGACACTTCTAAAATCACTCCTGCAGGCCTGTCCCTTCTGCCTCCTCTGCCCAGGGATCCCATCACCCACAGCAAAGGGAACTGGGAGGAGAGTGGTGACAACTGTGGGCCACGGTGCAAGAGCAGCCTTGGCCTTGCTGCAGGTTTCCAGGGCACTGTTTGGCCACAAAATCATGGAGACCCACAGCTATGGCACTCAAGGCATGGGTCGTGCAAGAGTGAGGACCCCCAGGATCACGTCATAGAATCATAGAATGGTTTTGGTTGGAAGGGACCTAAAAGACCATCTCGTTCCATCCCCTGCCATAAGCAGGGACACCTTCCACCAGACCAGGCTGCTCCAAGCCCCATCCAACCTGGCCTTGGACACTTCCAGGGATGGGGCAGCCACAGCTTCTCTGGGTAACCTGTGCCAGGGCCTCCCCACCCTCACAGGGAAGGATTTTTTCCCCACAGCCCCATGACAGGGGGTACCATGACAGCAGAGATGGGTCATGGCTGTGGGGTGCATGCCAGGAAAACATGGGGGGAAAAACTCTCCATGGTAGGTGGGACCTTCCCAGCTCTCTCCAGCACCTCAAGCCCCACAGGCAGCACCTCTGCCCCAGGGACCTGCTCTCCCATAACAGTGGAAGAAGTCTTAGAAAAGCTGAGCTGCCTGTGGTGGGTGGAGGGGTAAAAGCCTGTTAGCACACACTTCAACAAACCAGCTCTTGGATCAGATCCTGCAGGAAGGAGGTGAAGGGTAAATGAAGTTGCTGCACACGTGATTTACCTATGGTAATTTTAACTTCCAGCAAGGCTGTCTGGCTGTTTTATCTTGTTGTCTACTTGCAGTCAGACTTCAATGACTGCAGGAATGAGTCTCTTCCACACCTTTGAAGGAATAGGGCAAAATAAAAAGGTCTTATAAAACATGTATTACCAAAGGCACATTCACACACTGTTTATCTAGTCCAGCAGGAAGGAAAAAGAGTATTTTGATGGATTTTTTTTAAGTATCTTACAGTCCATGATAACTCAATGAGCAAGACCAATAATCAAACTGGCCTGGAAATTCTCATTTTTCTCCAAAAATGCCTCAAAACAGCACAGAAAAAAGGTGGAAGACTCCCGCAAAAACCCTGAGAAAAGCTGTTTACAAAACCTCACTGAAGACCTCGGCTTGTCTCCACGCAAGTTTTAACCTGACAACATCCCTTTTACAGACTCCAAACCTGATGAATAATTCATGTCTGGGATAAAGCAGAAATATCATATTCACCAATGCTTACCTAACAGAGGAACAAGGACTGCAAATAAGTAATTTATTAACCCCAAACCGTGTTGCTGCTTGAACAGAGGGCACACCTTGGCTTTTGGCCCCAAAAACACCGGCAGAAGAAAAATTGCTCTTGAGCTGCTGCAAGAGCCCGCTGGGGGCTGGCTGAGACCCCTCGCTCTCATCACACCTTCAGCACAAACATGCCTTGTCCTCGGGGGGAACCCCCCAAGAGCAAGGCTGGGAGATGCCACCCTCCTTCATCCTCCTCTTTGGCGGTCACAGCCGCCCCTTCTCCATTGGGAAGAATGCAGCGGTGGGAAGCCCATGGTGGTGGGAAGCCCACAACCCCGCGCTCGCCCACGGCTCCAGCCGCTTTCTCAGGCATTCCAAAATTTGGCCGGAGTCTCTTTTTGCAGCACACACCCCCCCTCCACGGCTGGACGGCTGCCTAATTGCGTATTTATTTATTTCTGCATTTTCCCAGCTCCCCGCACACACTGGCGCAGGGCGGGGGGAAAGCCAAGGCCGGCTCCCAAACGCGGACCCAAAAAAAAAAAAAAAATCCCCAAAAAACCAGGGGAGTGCAGCTCCCCACATTCCCCGGAGGCTGGGAGGAAGCTGGGAAGCGCAGGGCTGGCTGGGAAAGGGGTGGGAGCGGGGGGCAGGAAGGGGGGACGCCGGCGGCATCGCCCACCCCCTTTGCTTTGTGCGCGCTTGGGGAAATTAAAAATAGCTGCGTCCAAAGAGTGGCTGCAAGCGCCACAAAGAGCGTGTTGAGCAGAGGCAGCTGCAAGCTATTTGCTGCCCCTGGTAATCAGCATCTCGGCTTGCAGAGCCCCTCTGGCCCCCCCAGCCCCTTCCTCCCCTGCCAGAAGCTGCCGCTGCCTTTCTCCAACCCACATATGTCATGTCAACAATCAATGAATACAGGATCTCTGCCGGGGGAAAAAAAGGGGGAACGCGCTTTGATTTTTCGAGCAGCTTTGTTGCCTTGTTCCATTCACGTCCTCGTCCTCCTCTCTGAGCTGTCACCGAGGGGTTTGCGGCACTGAATCCCGTCAGGCAACGCCAGGATATCCCGTGCCACCCAGCAGGGATGGGATCCTCGGCAGGAACAGGGATTTGCCAGCCACTGGGATGCTGCTGCTTCTAAAGATTCCTTTAAGCAGCAGGAAAAGGGATACAATTGCCCAGCATTACCCAACCTGTAGCCCACTGGTGGTCCTTGCCGGCCTCATCTGGTGGCCAATGACAGGGCTGGAAAGAATTAAACTCAACCCATCCTCACCACAGAGTGCAGGTGGCAGGTTTGGGGCCATACCACAGACACCTCGTTTCACAGCCCCTTTCCAGCACCAGGCAACAGCAGGGCAAAAAACCTGTGGTTTTGTTGTTTCCCTGGGTGGTTTGGTCACTCCTGTCCCTGTGGACTGGTACAGGTGCTTGGAAGCCCAGGACTGCCCTGGCTTGGAGAGAGCTGGGACCAGGCACCCACTTCCTCTGCTGTCTGGAGGGGAGCACAGGGCTCATGTGATGGTAACTGTGCTCGGCCTTAGCTGTGTCACTTCACTGCCAGCCCTGACATCTTTGCTGCTAAATGCCATCAGTTTGATTTCTACATTAACATTTTACAGTAAATCACAATCTTTCCTTCACCAAGAGCCCACAGCCAGGCTGAAGGTCACGGGTATGGAGCCCAGGTTTCCAGAAGTCATTCCAGCTGCTTTAAGTGCCTGTTTCACTCTGCCTCCCGTGAACAAGATAAATGCAATCTAAACTCCAGCTCACTTCCCTCGCTGGTCTGGCACACGTCTTCTACACAAATGTCTTTGCTAGGTCTCAAGAGACGAGGAGTGGGGAAAAAGCAGAAGGATGGAGCCACTTGAACCTGTCCTCACTGCGCAGCCTAAGAGCAATTCCAGCTTTGCGGCTCGCCCTGCAGAAGACAATGGGGGCTGTGTTGTTTCCAGGAAGGAAGCACCTGGGCCAGGTCATCAAAGCAGTTTGTGTTAGGAGGTCACTGGCTGGATCAAGCTCTCCCAACTCTGCTTTCATCCTCTCACTGCCTGTTAACTCCCAAACTTCCCACCATGGACTGCTTCACACTTGGGCCTCTCCCGAGCGGGTCCTGCAGGCACCAAATGCCCTTCTTGGGGCACTGGGATGGGCACAACAGTGTTCTCCAAAGCGCACAATAAACCCAGGCACTTTTGGGGCCCTGTTGATGGTCTCTGGCCATCACTGGTCACCAGGACTGGTGTTGGAGCCATCCCTGGAGCAGCCCTTTCCTGTTCCCTCAGCCTCCCCAAACTGCCCTTCTGCAGCTCAGCAGTTTTACCTTCCCAAACACACTAAGCCAAACTAAAAGAGGTAAAACACAAGAGGGCACAGAAGGGTAGGAATCAGTCATGAAGGAGCCCACAGGTTCTTGACACCAGGACCCACCTCCAGCAGCACCTGGGACAGGACACTTTGGGCAGAAAGAAATGGGAAGACAGGAACCCCAAAGTCACTGTTACAGGATCCCCATACCCAACCCCAGTAATGACATTTGGATCAGGATCAAGCAAGACATTAATATAAAACCACAAAGGAAGATCTGTGTATCCTCCTTGCACCCCCTTCAAGGCTGCTTGGTCCTGGCTTCAGCAATGCCCTGGGGAACAAGTTCTCAGGGCTCCCTGTGGGTTCGTGGATTTTCTTCCCCAAAATCAGTATTAAAAATTAAACGTAACAAATCCTTCAAAGATGCTACTGCATCATCTTTGAGATATGCACTAAACATCCCAGGTAAAACCTCCTCACAGATCATCATCCACCCTGCAGGACCCACCCTGACTTGATCCCATCCAGTCTCGGAAAAAAATTGGGATGGGGGTCCCTGCCACTGTCCAAGTCTCGCACACTCACTCCCCTCCAGCCTTTCTGTCTCAGATTGCTTTAAATTTCAAACACACTTTGATTCGAGCCAAAAGCTTTTTATGCTAAACAGAAACTGAAAGTCTTGATCTGGCAAACAGAGGCACTGGCAAAATTATGTCCATGGGGGGAAACCACTGGGGACGAGGGGAATAGGGTTTGTAAAGCCTGGTGCTCCAGCAGAGGAGGGGGCAGGGAGAGCTTGGAAACACTTAAATGGCAAAACCTGTGGAAAAAGTAAGGACAGAGAGGCCAGGATGTTTAAGGTCCGTTTTTAATCCCTGCCAATGAATTTCCATTCTGTGCCAAAACTGAAATAAACTGCTTTGATCTGAAAAGGAGGAGAAAAACACACACACGGGTTCTTGGCTTCTCAAAACAATACAGATGACAAAGGAGGCAACTACGATGAAAATTAACGTGGCGCAGCTCTGCTGACAGTGACGTTTTAAAATGCCCCTTTCCTCCAAATAAAGAGGACTCTGGAGGGGGTCAATTAGGAAACAATTACACAGGTCTGTGGATCACAGCATCACCGAGCACACATCCCTCCCCCCCTCCCTCCCTCTGATCCCCCTCCAGCAGCCACCAATGCTTACATCTGTCTCCTTTTTTAACCATTTATCAATTCCTTAGGTTTCCATGGCCAGGAGCAGGGCCTGGGGCCGAGCAGGGCTCCAGATGTGACCCTGCAGCCCCCTGTGTGGTGCCAGACCTCCCACCTCTGAGCTGGCCTCTCTTCTCCTATTTATACATCCATCCCAGGGGTCCCAGTGCTCCCCTAACCATTCCCAGATGCCAGGCTGGCCTCGCTCTTCATCCCACCCCAGTGCCATCAGCTCCTGGCTCCCTCCTGACCTCCTTCCCTGCCATCAAAGGCTGGAGCAGGATGTCCGTTTCATTGTACTGAGGTTAATGATATTAAGATCCATCTGAGTTCCTGATTTAGGAGCAAGACCACTGTGCTGTGAGCCTAGGAAGGGTCTGCAATGCTGCCACAGAGAACACAACCACCCAACCTCAGTAAACTCTGGTACTGAGGTGGTTTAAGCATCCTCTTAGACCCCTTCCCAATTTTAGAAAGCAATTTGACTCCAGTAAATAGGGGATAGGGGTAGAATCAGGGCTCACAGCCCATCCTCACACTTTACCACGCTGGAAGGTGCCAGACATGGAGCGAGGTCAATTTGTTGGGAGAAGGATATGTCATGTCCACGGATGCTCCTCTTGAACCACTGCAGGGCAACTAGAAAAGCCCATCCAGAACATGCTCTCACTTGGCATTAGTTATCCACAACACCTTTAAGTTTGAGATGCTCCCAGTTGAGCCTGAATTTTGTCCTACTTTCAAACCACCATATGCACAAAGGAAAAAAAAACCCCAAAATTATTAGTCTCAGGCAGACTGAAAGGAGGCCTGCAGTGACAGGAGAATACCTGTAGGGTGGATGCAAAATGCCAACCTAGTATAAATCCCAGCTCAAGAAAAGTGGCACAGGGGCAAACTGAAGCACAGAGACAAGGCCTGGCCCATGGACATGCAATGAATAATTAACAAGTTGTGCTGGAGATCCAGACCCTCTCCTCTGACCTGCTCTAGTCACAGGACTGGATCCATCCCCAGGCAGCACTGAGGCCATGGGCCCACCTGCAGGTCCAGGGAGGGATTAGGCAGTGCTCTCCATCCCTACAAAGCCCCTCCTGCCTCTTCTCCACTACGTTCCCACGCAGCAGGGCTCTATTTATAGAGACCTCGACCGCTAATTATAGATCGCGGCAATCAAAACAAAAGGAGGCAGAAGCTCTGCACTTGCCACACATTGGCTCCGTCCCCTTAGCTCGGCACTGCTCTTGTGGCAGCTCCCATATCCCAACCAAAACCTTCCAAACCACCCCAGCACCGTGGTGCCAGGCTGCTCTCCCGTGGCAGCAGCCGCTGTGGTTTCACTGGGGACCACAGGGTGTTTTACCAGGAGAACTGAAACTTGTCCTTGGACACTCACAACACAGCAGCTCAATCCCAAGCCTGTCCCCGACTTCCTGTCACCCTCTTTGCTGCCTTCCCTCAATGGAAGACAGGCTTTGCTGGATGCTTCAGCTGTTTCACACAAACGTCAACCCCTGTCATCATCCAGCATGAAGGTTTATCAAACAGCAGGAGCAAGTCAGTGCTGAGGGGTAATTGCGGGGGTTCAGCGTGGGAAGGCAACCCTGAGTGATCAGACAACCTCCACATCCACCCACGGCTGGGAGGGAGGAATTTCTGCACGTCTGAGCAGGCTCGGCTTAGCCAGGGCTCAGCAGAGCTGGGAACGGCTGCTGGCACATTCCCCATGGAGGGGAAGGGGATGTGATCTGCTTGGCATTCCCAGGGGCCAGGCAGGCTCTGTGTGCCAGCAACTGCATGATGCAGCAGAAAGAGGAAGACCCCAGAGAGAGAGTCTGGCAGCTCAACCTGGTTCAAGGGGACAAAGGTCTGTGCACATCATCCCCATCGTGGCCATCATGCAGAAGTTTGAGTTTTCAGACTAGAAATACGGCAGAGAAAGGACAGACAGAAGGATGGACATACAGAAAGAAGGAGGCTGAGCCTCAGCATAGACTTGGGATCAGCTCAAGTCTCAGGAGGGAGCTGGATGCCAGTGGGGTGGCTCGTGCCTGCTTGTCCCACCTTCCATGCCCAAAATGCTCCAAACCAACACCAAACTTGACCCACCCCATGGCAAAAGGCCCCTGTGCCCAAGGCTGCTCTGTTCTGCAGCACCAACATCTTTTGGGACCCCCGAGGTCTCCCCAGCTTGTGTCTTTGAGCTGCCCCTCCACACCCCCCTGCTCTCCAACCTGCTGGGAGCGAGGAGCAGAGTCTCCCTGGGCAGGCATAGGAGTGTCTCCACCACCATCACCAGCCCCAGACTGCCCTCCCGAGCTCACCCCTCCCTCCAATCCCATTTTTAATAACAGCAGAAATTGCCAAACCCACAAAATTAATGTCTAAAAGGTTCAAGGCAGAGCCATTCAGTCCCAGCCTGGAACTGCCTGGGAGGTCTCTGGCCAGTGGCTGCCCAGCTACCACACGCTGCAGAGGCTGTTCCGCACCGAGGCCCCCACGGGACCCCCACTCAGCTCTCAAGGGGAACTGGGGCACACTGGGGGTAGATCACCCCATTTGCATGGGCTGCAAAGTGGATCCCTCACGGAAAAAACAGCATCCCCCTGGGTGAGACCCCAGCCCTGTTACTCCTTCCCAGCCTGCAGAGGTGGTGGGACACGGCAAGGAGCCGGCACAATTGGAGGAGCGGAGAGCCACAGGGAGGGAGCAGAACACCTCAGGGGAGGAATCAGTGCCCTGCAGCAATGCCTGAGGTGTTGGGGCACAGGACTGGCTCCTCACATCCCCCACAGCCTGACCTGAGTGCCACCAGCCCCCTCCAGTGACCCCTAACACTCAGCCATCACCGCCTGATGCTGTGGGGTGGTGACAGCAGAGCTGGTGCAGGCAGCAGCACAGATCCCACGCAGGGACGTGCTCCACAGAAAGGTCAGGAGAGTATTTTTACACCATGTGTCAGACTCCAATGAGGAGGAAGGATCCGTGACTGTCTCCTTCAGCTGTGGCAAGGCCAGACTCTCTCGACCACCTCCAATGGCACCACAAAGGGCCATGGGGGCAGCAAGTCCAGGTGCCAGCACGGTGGGATGTCGCACTGTCCAGGACACCATCCCACGCTGCACATGTGTACATTCCCTTTTTGTTTGTATTTTTCCACTTTCTCCCTTCTCAAGGGGAAAAAGCCCAAGAGACGCCTGGAGAACCACAGGATGCTCCTGCTTGTCCTCTGTGTGCTCTCTGGCAACAGTCCCCTAAGGTGCACAGGGCTGGGGCACTGCCCAGGTGCTTCTGCCCAGATGCAGCAGAATCTGGGGCAGGTCAAGCTCCTCAGGATGCAAAGAGGCAAAAAAAATCTCAGATTGTGTTTCCCAGCATCCTTGTACCTCTGCCTCACACTGGGGCATCTCCCTGCTCCAGCCAGACACAAACCACTGTCCTGTCAGGGTTAAGACAGGAAACACCAGCCCAGTGCAGAGCCAGGTTGCTGACACTGAAAATGTATTAAAGCCTCCCCTGCTCCTACGGAAGACATTTAAATTATTTAGGGCACTTGGACCAACCCCAAGTGAAAATACAAACAAACACATGGTATGAAATTTGAGCCACACTTGCCGTGCCTCCCCATCCCATGGTGCCCTCGCAGGAGGTATTGGAGGAGGACCAAGGCACACTGACCTTGTAGGGAGCCTCCCTGCCACAGACATAGGTTTCTGTATGTCCCTGTTCCACAGGTGCACTGTGCCCAGTGGCTTTGTGACCCTCCTGCCCAGGTGGATCCCAGCACATGGGTACCCACCATGCCAGCACACACAGCCTCAGATACCCTCCCAAAGGCTTGCTGCAGCCAGGAGGATAAATCAGCAGCCCAGGGTGGTCAGGGCAGGGTTGACACACTGGGTACTTCAGCCCAACTCTGCAGCTTGCTGTGGAGGGGCTTCCCTTCCTTTGATCCCCCCTCTGTTTTCCCAACAGGAGCAGTGCTGGTGGCATGCTGCAGCTCCGGGGCAGGCAAGCAGTGGGAAGGCATTCCAGCTGACCTACTTTCCACGGGCATCGCTAGGCAGGGCCTTCTTCCCGGACACTGCCAAGGTGATTCACCACCACCAAAACCCAGCTGGCACCAAGGAACAGGGCAGGAAGGAGGCGGGGGGATGACATTGGGGTTTCCCCCAGTGCTTCCTGCCAGCAATTCCACACCAGGCGAGACCCACACGCCTCCGAAACACCCACCACCCTCTGCAGACCATCCACCGAGCTCCCATGCAAACCTAGCCTGGCATTGAGCCAAACCCAGCAAGCACAACTCTCCTCCAGCTTGGCAGAGCATTCCAAGGGCAGAAGACAGCCCTGGCTGATCCCCACATCCTGGACACAGCTGTGTCTCTGCCCGGCAGCACTCACCATCTCGTCGAGGGCGTAGCGCAGCAGCCCGTGCTCGTAGAGGATGAAGAACCGACGCTGCCATTTCTGCAAGAGAAGACAGAGAGCTGGGTCACAGCAGTGCCCACCAGTCCCTGAAGCTGCACAGGAGCTGGGGGTCTGTGTGCACCAGCCCACATTGCCCGTTGCTAATTTACTGGCCGGCTTTGTGGGCACCCAAAGGAGGCTGTTTTGGGGTTTCTTCCCCACCCCGCTGCTCTCTGCATTCAGACAGACCCCAAACTGCCCTGGTTTAACTATATAGAGGAGAAAAATAACTAAAGACAAAAGATTCTTCCACTCCCAGCAGACATCCACAAGCCCTGTCACCGCTCTCCAAGACACCCAAGACCTGCAGGAACCACAGAATATATAGAGTTGGAAGGGACCCAACAGAATCATCGAGTCCAACTCCTGCCCCTCCACAGGACATCCCAACAATCCCACCACGTGCCTGAAACGTTGTCGAAACACTTCTTGGACTCAAGCAGGCTTGGGGCTGTGACCACTGCCCTGAGTAGCCTGTTCCAGCGCTCAACCACCCACTAGGTGAAAAACCTTTCCCTCATATCTAACCTGAACCTCTCCTGACTCAGCTTCATGCCAGGAATACCAGGGACAGCAGAAGGATCCCCAAAGTAACTGCTCCCAGCCCTCAGCTTCACCCTGTATCATCTATTCCAGCACTCAGTGCTGGAGGGTGACAGTGTGTCATGTCAAATGTCCCCCAGCAGTGCATGAGTTCGATTTGGATGGTGGCAGTACCTCCAGGGTGGCATTGCCCAGGCGGTCCTGGCACTGTGTTGGCACTGCTGTTTCTGCAGCTGCACAGCAAACCAGATTGGAGAACTGATCTGGCTGGAAAACTGCTTTTTTCATGTGTGCCAGGTTGTTTTCAGCCAAGAGCAAAAACTGGTTCAGCAAGCTGAAATAAAAAAGGTCCTGGATTCATAGCCCCAGTGCAGCAATTCTTATCTTGCTTTTCTCAGCCCTTTGGGCAAAGTCCAGAGTGCTCTGGGACAAGCAAAACTACCAAGGGCCCTGTGCACTTCCACAAGCCCCAGCTGAGCAGGCAGCCTAGAGCCTGGGGGGAACTAGGGTCTCACGACCCCTTAATGGTGGGCCAGCAAGCCTGGTACCAGCTGTGACTCCAAATAATGACCCATATACCCCAGGCTGAACTCAGAACCCAATTCTTGCTCACTCAGAAGCGATTTTTTTATTACCAACAGCTCCGAGAGCATTTTGGCTGCATGACAGAGGGTTCAGGGACCATTGCCATCCCTCCCACACACAAGACAGCCCTATCCTGGCAGCCCCAGCAGCAAGTTCCGTGAAAGACAAGCTGGAGGACAGGCTGAAAGTGCTCGTCACAAGCCAGTGGAGGAAGGACACTGGCTTGGCCACATCCTTCTGGGCCTCACACCCCCCAGGGCAGGAAAGTGGGCAATGCTTTGACCCCACATGTTGCTGGTGTTTGTGCCAGCCATGAGTAAACCCCCTCGGGAAGGAGCTGAGTGTGTCCTGCTCTGTCTGCAGGTCCCTGCTGCCAACACTTGGCTTCAGAGCTCTGCAGGGTTATAGCAAATGGCAACCACCTCTCAGCCCTTTCCTTGCCTGCCACAAGCATATCCACATTAGGAGATGGGATGCAGCCTCCCTCCAGAGCTCTGGGCATGCCCATGATGAGCTGCAGAAAACAAAGCAGTTGTTTCCAAGTCCCAAAGGAAAACTGGGAGCTTTCTGATGGTCCTAGCATGGCTCAGAGCTGCACAGCCCACAGCCCACTGGCCTGAGAGCCTTCCTGACAGCACAACACGTGTCAGGCCAACCAGCACAGCATCAAAAAGCAACAGCAACAAGCAATAAAACTGCACAGACTGAGCCTGACCAGCACCTGCAGCGCCCCAGGCTGCTGCCCAGCACAGGAAACCTTGCATCCCAGAGGAGGCATTCAAGCCTTGCTGCAGGAAACATCTTCCAGCTTCCTGGTTTGCACAAGGGGATGGGTGCATGGAGGTGCCTGCGGCACTCCCGGGGTCACAGCCACCCCTGTGGGCAGGGACAGGTCCTTGCTACTCCTCCTGCCACCCCCACTCACATCATGGGGAGAGGATGTCTCAGCTTCACTTACCCGGGAGCGATGGACAGGGTTGTCAAAGTCCGTTCCTTCCGGGGCCAGCAGCAGCCAGCCACCATAAATGGGTTTGGCCTGCAAAGAAACAGCAGAGAAACACTCAGGCACAGCGGAAACCGGCTCAACATGGATCAGCACCACAGGGAATCGATGGTCATGGACCACGGGAAACCGCACCAGCACTCAGCACGAAGGCAGCTGTGTGAGCTCAGCCTCCTGCACACACGGAATCTCAGCTTTCCCAGTGCGGGGAACACGGTGCCTGATGGCAACGCGTGATGTGACACACGCCATGTGCCAAGGGGACCGAGACGAGAACTCGGGAGGAGGCAAAACCCCAGGCACAGACTCCAAACACAGCTGCTCCTGCGTGGCATCGTGCCCAGAGCACCAACTCCCGGGTACTGCCAGGCTGCAGAGCCCGTCCTCACCGTCCTTCCCCTCGCCATCGGCAGCGTGCCTCTACTCCAAAGCAATAACACACTCCAAAGGAGAGCTCGGTGTTTTCCGTTTGTTAATTAAGAGAGGAAAAACTACCCGGCGCTGGCAGTTCGCCAGCTCCCAGCCGCTTCCCGTGCCGTGCACATCCAACTCCTGCTTCCCTGCACAAGGGCAGCCCCTGCCAGCCCGCTCCTCCCTGCCAGCAGCCCACGGCTGAGCACACAGGAAGGTCAGAGCCGGGAGGAGGGAAAACAGCTCATTCAGCCGGCCGGGAAGAGAAAGGGAAAGAATACTCGGAAAGCAACTTGCAGCACTGCCGTTTATCAGTGGAAAAAAGAATATCCAGGCTCTTTCCACTGGTGGTTTAGATGCAGAAGTGGTCAGGGTGAAGCAGGCCCACACCATGGCAAGCAGTGGGATGGGCACTGGGAACGTCCTCCCACACAAAGTCCTACGGGTAATGCTCCTGCTGCCTGTCAAGATGCAAACTATGAGCCAACACCTGGCAAGGGTTGGGGCCAAATCCTGGTGCAAGAGTGGCAAGGCATTGCCACACCAGTGAGGCGGCTTCACAGAGATACCAGGACAGGCCAGGAGGGAGGAAACCCAGGGCAGATCCAGTTCCAGGAGCCCCTGGCTCTGGGAATGCTGCTTTCCACCACGAAACATCCACGCACGTCCAGCCCAGCCCAGCCCAGCCAAACAGCGACAAGGACACACGTTCCCAGCTCCTCTCTAAATGATTCAGTTCATCTTGTTGCTTTCATTCTTTTCTTTCTTGTTCCTTAAAGTTTAAAACTGTTTCCAATTCGTTACCTCCCTTAGATTCCTCCTGCCAGTTTCTGTGGTTTTGTAATGTTAAAAAAAAGTTTCCCCTCTGGAAAAATCCCTGCAAACAATAGAAGAAACTGCCTATGCACCAGAAACTGTCAAATGCATGAAGCACTGAGTAAGCAAACTGGAAACACGCCGGAGGAGCCCTTTTACTGTTTATAAAGTGAAAAGAAATAACAAAATCTCTTATCCCCCTCCACAATGTGACATACCAGCTCACCAGCTCGGTGTGTTGCTCTCCCAGCAGCTGGGAAAACACGATTTGAGAAGACCTTCCTTCCTTCCCCCTTTAAATGGGATCAAAATCAATGAAAAACGGAGCGCTGGGAGCAGGATCCGAACTTTGGGGAGTTGCTTTCCTGCATCCCAGGGCACCCCTACACCCACCTGTTCCCATGACCAGCAGCAGCCTCACCCCCACTGCGGGCACAGAAAGGCACCCGCGGGCACCGCAGCCCCCCCTGGTTTGGTGAGGAGCCCCAAGACCCCCGTGAGCCCTGTCCAGCTCACCTGGATGCTGGTGCCCTGCTCGCCCATGGCCCCCATGGCACCTCCAGCCGCCCGGCACCGGCTCCGCGCCCAACTCCGTGCCGCCCACGCTGCCAGCGCCCGGCGGGTGAGGGCAGGTGAGCCCTGTTTGCCACTCCCCCAGCACACCGCGCCCCACACCCCCACCCAGAGCCGCCCGTGACGCGTCCCTGCCCATCCCGCGGGATGGCAGGACTTCGGAGTGGGGAATCCCACTGATCCCCACCACACACTGGCGTGTGGCCGCGGTCAGTTTGGAAGAGCCGAATTTCCCAAATTTCTCTCCCGTTTTTCAGGCAAAAAGCAAAATTGCAAATAACTGACTGAAGGCGGCCCAGTGGAGACCCTTCAACGGGTCACTGTGACAGGAAATGGGGTCTCCAAATTCTCACGAGAGCCCTGAGCAACCGGGGCTGGGGCTTGAGAAGATCTTTCAAGTGACCTTCACTACCCAGGATGACAGTGATGGCAGGACTCAGCACCCCCAACACCTGGCACCACCATGCCAAGGTGGCACGCTGGTGATGCTACAGGCAGCCAAGCTGCTTGCAGGGCTCAGCCCTCCTCCATCCCCCAATACTCTCCTCTGTGCCTCAGCACTGCCCCTGGGCACAGCCAAGTGCTCAACCCAGCAAAGCCCCATGAGCAAAATCTCTCCCCAGCAAAAGCCACAACACTGCAGCCCTCCCACAGGGCCATCCCACACCATCCTGAGCACCCCACAGCGCCCAGCCCCACACAGCCCCCCCTGTGACAGGCAGCAGGCAGGTCCCAGTGCCACATCAGGGATGATGTAACCATGAAACCAAAACAGAGGACATCACCAGCATCGAGCAGACTCACAGGCATAAAGCCCTGCCCTACCTCAGCCTGGCTCACACCCACCAGCAGACATTATTTTGCCCTCAACCACTCCAATTTTGGCTCAACTGCCTAAATATAAAGCACTGAGCACCTGAAATACACACCCTTAACATAGAGCATGGTCATTTCTGCACCAGCGTCATAAAAAACCACCAGTGGGTTACACTTAATTTGGCAGAAGCATCCAATTTCAGATATTGAAACCAAAATAGCTGAAAGGTATGAATTAGAGCCAGGCAGCGTGGGCAGCCTGGTTCCACCCGTCAACAGATGAACACGCAGCAGCGCTTTTTAAAGCCAAACCAAAACAAGCTCCTGCTAAAACCAAGCAGATGCCCAGAGAGGTACGAGCCTAAATAAAAGGGATATGAATTAGAACATGAAGTGTCTGAAGTCAACTCATCACACCTGCATTGGAATGGCCCTGCTGCAGCGAGGTTTAAAATAAACCCGACGTGGGAGGCAGGTCTAGGGGGTGCTGCAGCACCAGGATGGAGCTGGAGTCACACGTTGCTTCGCACCGGTTTGGAAATCTCAGCAAGAGGAGGAAAATGCAACACCCAGCACTGAGCAAGAGCTCAAAGCAAAAAAACTCCCTCTTCTAAGTAGATCTGTCCAACCTCAAGTTAAGGGATGGCGTTAGAGCAACCCTGGGGTTCCCAGGGAAGCTCCAGGGATATCTGAGGGGCAGCTCCAGGTAGTTTCTCCACAGGTAGCAGCCATACGAGGTACTCGGGCACTGGGTGGGCGGCTTTGCTTTTATCCAGAAGGTACCTGGCCGTAGGGTGAGCCACAAAATGCCGTGGAAAGCAGAGTGGAGGGTGGCTGCTGGGGTGGAGTGGGGTGATGCCCAGTTCCATCTGATCCCGTGGGACTGGTGGAAGCTGACTCAGGTAGAAACAACCCCACGTCACCTCTCCACTTCCTGTCACACCTCTGGGAGTGTACAGGTACTTCATCCCACCTTTGATCCACCACTGGAGCTGGGCTGTGGAGCAGCCACAGCCCCTCACCTGCCTCTCAGGTCGCTGTCCCAGCCATTGCATTCATCCCCTCGGCCCACAGGCCTAAGGTGTATCCAGGGGGAGGATGCTGTCTCCAGCCCAGCGCCGGCAGCACGGCGGGTGGGAGGAAGCAGAGAAGGAAGTGGCCCCAGCTGGGTTTACACAAAGCTGTCAGGCTACTGTGCTGATGCTGCCCAGGCATGGACAAACCACCCCAACCAGCTCCACCAGCACTGGGAATGCGACTCCCAGCAGCCGGGGAACTGGGCTCGAAGGACATGCAGAGCCACTCAGCACTTCCCAAAGCTCAGGGTGACACAGGAACCCCTGCACACTGCCAGAGCTCCAGGGCACCTGCTTCCAGAGGGCAGGATGGGTCACAGGAGCGTGGCAGCCCATGGAGCACCAGATCACGGGGCTAGAGGTGGGCTGTGACACCAACCAGCTGCCTGCTGCACAAGCTTTCACACCTGCTGTGTTTTTGGTGATACCACCACCTCTTCATTCCCTGTGCAGACCAGACAGCCAAGCAGGATGCTCAGCAGCACCCTGCAGAGCCGCACCGTGCTGGGTGTCTGCAGGAGCTCACTGCACAAGGGGGAACAGCAGAGCTGTACCAGCATCCACTCACCCTCTTAGGGTCCTGACACCCCCAGGGCAGAGCACCCACATCCCTACTGGGGTGCTGGACACCTGGGTGGGCTGGGATGCCCCCACAGCCAGTCCCCACCCACCCCAACCTGCTCCAAGGGAAGTCCGAATCCATCGCCGGGAGAGACTCCTGGCTCCGAGCGCGTGGCGGGAGGGATAATCTGTTTAGGCTGCCGGCAGACGTAATCAGCCTGTCTCGGGTGGAGGCAGGGCTTGTTTTGTTCAGGCTTGGCAACTGAGCGGGAAGGGGAAGAAAAATGGATTGTTGCAGTGGAGCTTCAGGCTCTGCCTGCAGCACTGAGAACAGAGAGCCCTGTGCACCAGGGAAGCAGTGCCAGGGCTTCCAGCAGCCCCAGGAGAAAACGATGTCCCCAGCCTGGACCAGGTGTGAACCCATGATAGAACTCAGCCCACCACCCTTATGGGCTCAGCCCCAATATTCACCAAAGGAGCCTCTCTGACAGCAGTACCTATTGCTTCCCACACCCAGGGTAGCACAACGGGGTCACAGCTCTCAGCCAGACCCACAGAGAGCACAGCCCCAGAGCAGAGACAGTAAGGTCATTGTCCTCTGAGTGCTGGCTCCTGACCCACTCAGGGCTCCCCAGAGCCAGGGACTTGTTTCTGGCACAGCTCAAGGGAAAAGTCACCACAAGCACTGTGGTTGCAACCTCAAAATAGGAAATCTGGGCGTTTTCAGCTCTGCTCTGCTCTCAGTTTTGCACACCTTAGAGCCAAGAGAACATCACTGATGGGTGAGTCGGAGCAGCCGTCACCTGGCAGGAATGGGGAAGGTGACATGCTGTTCAGGGAGGGAATGGGATGTGATGCCCAAGCAGGCTTTCCTGCCCACAGCACAGCTTCTAGGAAATGAGAGGCAGGCATCGCTTAACATCCTGTGTGCTCCCAGCAGGATGCCATAAGGACCACTGGAGACCTGTGACCCCGGCCAGCGGGAGGCTCAGCAAACACCGCTGTGCAGACCCCGCTCCAGCAGCAATCCCAAGGGCTGGGATGCAGCCCAGCCCCGGTGGTTAAGCCACTTACATCCCTGTTTCCCTGCCCATAAAGCATTTCCCCTCTGCTGTCTGTCACCTGGCGACGTGCAGGGGAGCAGGGCCAAGCCCTGGAGCAGAGGCTGCAGTGCCGCCAGCGAGCATCCGCAACTATTCCCAGAGCAAAAGTCCTCTCAATTGCCAACTCCACATCCAAATGATCACTTGCTACCCCTGGGTTCAGACCAAACAGTGCTTCTTCCAGGACAAGACCTGGGCATCTCTGAGGGACCACCCTGGATGTGTGGGGACAGTCCCCTCTCCATCCACCTCCTGCCAAAACATTTTTGCACCAGCACAGGCATGAGCTGACTGCTGCCAGAGCTGCAAATCCCAGGCCAGGCTTTTACCACCAACACAACTCCACAGGCAGGACGAGGCAAAACCAGACTGGACAGACTAGACCTTGGGCAAGAGGAACACCAGGTGCTGCTGCCATGGGGCAGCTGGCAGGCACTGTGCATGGCACAGCCCTCCTGGCACACCAGGAGTGCCAACCCAGCCACTGGCAAACCCCCAAGGGACGGAGCTGCCTGGGCAGTTTGCTGCGTGGGCAGCAGGACTGACTGACCGACTGGAGGAACAGGAAGGGGAAAGGTTGAATTCACCCTTCATGCAAACAGTCGGCCTCCTTCTGCAAACACCCCAGCTCTGGTCCCAGGGCTGTGCTCGGGTCTGAGCGCTGCCATCAGCTTGGGCACTCGGAGCAGGAGCTGGATGAGGCTGGATGGAGTGTGCACTGGCAACTTGTAAAGCAGCAGCAAAATGAAGTGGGACAGAACAGACTTTGCAATTCCAGCTCCTCCTGGAGCAGCCCCGAAGCCGGCGTGCCCAGCAGCAAGCAGGCGTATCTAACCACTTCCCACCACTGGCCTTCCTCAGTGCCTGGGAGAAGCCGCAACATCTCTCCAGAGTGCTGGAGAGGGGATTTATCACTTCGCCGGGTGCCAGTGCAGATAAGGTGCGGCGCCATGCAAAAACCCAGCAGCGAGGCAGTGTGCAAAGGGGACGGCTCTCCAGCACCCAAAGGCGCCGCCACGTCCCTTCCCTTGGGACATGCGGAGGGTTAAGTGCATCCCAAACTGACCCCAGCACCCAACGTGACACCCATCCCAAGCTCCTGCTGCTCTCCCATCACTCTCCAAGGGTGGGATGCTGCCCGAGGGTGACAGCCTCCACATCCCGGCCCACCCCAGCCCCCCAGGCTGTGCCCCCCATGTCCCTGCCCTCCACAGACACCACCTCAGGCAAGTTTGACATTTGCAGAGAATCTCCCCCTGTTCAGTCCTAATAATTAGTCAAGTAGAGGCGGATTTTTGCAGCATGATACAAGCAGCAGGGAGCAGGGAATGCAAGCATGGGGGCTGCTTTCCAGGAAAGCGAGGGCTTTTTCTCCCCCAGGGAGCAGGGGTGGAGGGAAAAGCGTGGCCAGGACATGATCCCTCACCCTGTCACCCTTTGGACAAGGCATGAAGCCAGGGTAAGACCCCGGGTCCAGGGCATCCCAGCTCCATCGATGCAATGTCCCAGATCAAAGCCAAGCCTGCGACCCAACGCTGACACGCTCCAGCCTCAGGGCTGCTGGCCACCAGCTGCTCGGCATCCAAAACAGTAGGAAAGTGATAATGTCCAATGGAGAAGTGATGGAAATAACCACCCGCCGCCACTGGGCAGGGGTGTCACAGGAGGAGGCAGTGGGAAAAAATCTACAAGCTCCATTTTCTAACTGGGTGGTCCCTCTGGGCATCCATGCCACGATCTCAAATAAAAAGAAAAAAAAAAACAGGGAACAAAAAACCAACAACAACAAAAAATACTGGTAGCTGGAAAGACGTCCTCAAATTCCTCTATCTGTGCCAGTCCCCATGCCCCAGGAGAGCACACGCATGGAGAAAATTAAAAGTAACTGTTTTACACTCTGCTCTTCTTCCAATTCAGGCCAGGCAGAACTTTGAGGTTAATTCCCAGCCTGTCCCATGTTGTGGGGGTTTCACCCTACAGACCAAAGGCACGCGTGTGCAGGCATGGATCGGCCCAGGGTAGTTGGCATGGAGACCAGGGATCCCACAGTGACACCCCCATGGCCCTGCAGAGCCCTGGGTGGCTGCTTGGGAAGAGGGTCCCACTGGCCAGGCTGGCTTTCTCCTGGAGATGGTCTCTAGGAACCATCCATCTTCCCAGGGCAGGCTCTGGAAAGTTGACCTCCACACAAGGTTTGCAGGTGGTTACAAGGAACCATGTGATACTGGCACAGGCACGTCTTGCCAGGAAAGAGGGAATTCCCACGAAAAGGGAATTTCTCCCTTGCTGGGAAAGGAGCAGCATAAGGTGACCTGGCAACGGGTGGGTGGCACAGCCAGGACAGAGACACTACCAGCATGGTGTCTGTCAGGGACCAGTGGCCAGATCCTGCCACCGATCACAGGGTGATCCTGCCATCCTGCACAGGATCACAGGGCTCTGATCACCCACAGCCCACAACAACAGATTTTCCCAAAGGGAGAACAGACGTGGTGACTGACCCAGTTTTTCCCATGCACCCCAGAAGGTCAAACATGGATTAGGCCGGGGGGGAGTGGGTGTCAAGGGAACGTCACCTCCCACCTGCAGCCCTGGGGGGGGACAGTCATGTCTCCAACGGGTGGTGGGACCACATGTAGCTGCCCCAAATCACACCGACCCCCGTCCCGGCAGCAGAGCCACACACAAAAACAACTCGTGAACGCAGCGCTCCCGGGATTAGGGACTTAGCGTCCGCACAGCCCTTTGAAGTTGGAAGCGCTAAGTCTGATTATTATTAGAGAGCTCCAGCTCATTAATCCTGATGTTTGGGGCTGGATTTCCCCCCTCCCAGCCCCATTCCTAAGCCAGTTCCCCAGTACGACGGAAATCCACTACTACCACTAAATATTTGTCACTCTGCAAACACACTCCGAGTCTCTGCCCCAGCGGCTCCATCAGCCCGGAGCAGCCGGGAAGGAGCGGGGGCAGCTCCTAACACCCACACAGGTATTTTTATCTAATAAAAGTCCAAAAGAGACACGAGTGCGTAAGTGTGAAGTACCTTCACCTTTCCTGCAAGCCAAGTACAAAGGTCAGATGACTCCCAAAGACTTTTCTAGCCTGACTCTAGGTAATCACCAACACTGTCCCTTGTCCACGGGGCGAGCAGGACACGCTGACCATGGAGTCACCCACGCTGCTTTGTGGACGCCCCCCAACCCAAGCCAAGCTCAAAAAAAAAAAAAAAAAAAAGAATTAAAAAGGCAGAAGCATTCAGAGCTGTTAAATGAACCGTTATTCCTGGGTGTGCTTTGGAGCGGGCGCACCCCCACGCCCAGCCAGGCTCCTCGCTGCAGCACCTCCGACACGGGGCACAAACCGGGAGGGGAGATGGGCAGGGTGGCGGGGAAGCGCCGGGGGGACGGGCAGCGTTCTGGGGCTGCTCGGCGGGGCGGGAGGGTGCGTGCGTGCATCACACGCCACCACAGCCACCATCTTATCTGGGAAGCGGGATTACTTCACCCCAGCTGCAAGGGAGAAGCCGAGTGGGGATTGCGCCGTTTTCCCAACCGGAGCCCCCGCGCGCGGGGCCTGGATCCGGCCGCGGGGCTGACCCCGACCCCGTGAGGGCCGGACGTGGGAGCAGCTCCCCCCCCTCAGGGCCACCCACCATCCCGGCGGGAACAAAGCCAGCGAGGGGCTGCCCGAAACATGTCCCTGGGCCCTGGGTCCCCAAGGAGGCGGGAGGCCCCCCCATGGCAGGGCAGGCAGGCGCTGTGGGGGTGCGTGCAATGCTCTGAGCCCCCCACCCTCCCCAATAAAAAATAAATAACACTGCACCAGGAGGCAGCACAACCCCCAGCGGGGCAGCGGGAAGGGGCCGGCCGGGAGCGGGGGGCTCTTCCCGAGCCCCCTCCGGGACGGCTCCTTTGTCTGGGCACGGCCGCGGCGCTCCCCGCCGCCCGCCCCTTCCCGCACACACCACGGCATTTTTTCCAGTTACATTTTTTCCATATTAGCCCTCAGATTTCACGATGCCCCCCCCCCTTCGCTCCGCCGCCCCCCCAGCGAGCGCAGCAATATGTCTGATCTCATTGCCATAATAGGATCGGGAGCGGGGATGGCAGCCCTGGCCCAGAAAGGTGTGGGAGGAGGGAGGGCGGCCCTGCTCCCCCACACCCCGACACCACAGATGGGTCCCCGTGCCCCAAAACACGCCCCGTGCCTCCTGCCATGGGTGCGCGCGTCCTGGGCCCGTGTCGGGCCTGGGAGGAAGAGGAGGAAGAGGAGGAAGAGGAGGAAGAGGAGGAAGAGG
>NW_020884920.1:4718482-4718660 GCF_003945725.1 Corapipo altera | reverse complement strand
AAGAGGAGGAAGAGGAGGAAGAGGAGGAAGAGGAGGAAGAGGAGGAATGCCCAGCCCTGGCAGCCCATCAGTGCTCGGCCCTTCTCGGGAAGGCACCGGGGCCCCCTTTCCATGTCCCCGGGAAAGCTGGGGGCTGTAGGGCAGGGGGTTCATGTCCGGCACGGAGGGAATGTTTTGT